>NC_139996.1:9746535-9926535 GCF_964263955.1 Coregonus lavaretus
CTGGGGGGGGGAGACACAGACACAACAGGGCGGAATGAAACAAGGCAGCAGTACAGTTCAAGGGAAATCCAAAATACGTAGTAGCAAGGCAGAAGGCTGGTCAGAGTTACCGGGATTGAAGAGTAGTCAGGAGTCGTTATGGCAGAAGCAGGTCTGGATCTCCTGGGGCAGAAGAGTATCCAAAAATCAGGCAGGTCCGGGGTCACAAAACCAGGGTGAGCCAGAAGCGCGAGCAAACAGGTTCCGGGTGTGAGCTTTGCAGACGATCTGACACCGGAGAGCTGAAAGACAGGGCCTTAAATACTGGGAGAGGTAGTGGGTAATGCAGCGCAGCTGGCAGAGTAATTAGAGCAGAGCAGAGCAGGGACAGGTGGAGCTAGTTAGGCTGAGTAGAGAGAGTGGTGAGCAGAGTGGAAGAAAATTAAGGTGGTAACCCGGTGGAGTGAGAGGCTCATGACAGAACCCCCCCCCCAAGGGACGGCCCCAGAAGTCCCAAGAGCAACACCACGCCGGGCGGGAGGAGGGGAGCCGGAGGAGGGCTAGAACTCCTCCGAACGGTCCGAGTGAACGTCCTCATCCTCGGAGGAAGCCGGAGTGCCGTGGTCGGGAGATGGGACAGGTCCCGAGACAGGATCAGGCACAGGACAGGAAGCCGAGCGGGCAGGACGGTTAGGGACCCCTCTGGGGCGGCCCCTACGGATTGCAGGTTGATCAGGATGCCGTTGGTGGAAAGCGGTGATGAGAGTCCTATCCACAATCCGACTAGCTGGCACCCAGGTCCTTTCCTCAGGTCCATAGCCCTCCCAGTCAATGAGGTACTGGAGACCCCTACCCCTCCGTCTGGACCGAAGCAGGCGGCGGACGGTGTAAACCAGACCACCATCGACGAGCCGTGGAGGAGGAGGACAAGGCGCAGCAGGGACCAGCGGACTCTCATGGATGGGCTTAATCTTAGACACATGGAAAGTGGGGTGCACCCTCAGGGAATTAGGCAGTTGGAGCCGGACAGCAGTTGGGCTAATCACTCTTATGATAGGGAATGGGCCAATGAACCGAGGTGCCAGCTTCTGCGACTCCACCCTGAGTGGCAGGTTCTTCGATGACAACCACACCCTTTGACCAACATGGTAGGTGGGAGCAGGAATTCTCCGACGGTTGGCCCCGGTAGTGTAGCTGGCAACGGATCTGAGGAGTGTGGCTCGGGCTTGTGACCAGGTGCGGCGACATCGACGGGCAAAAGCAAGTGCAGATGGGCAAGTAACCTCCTCTTCCTGGCTGGCAAATAGAGGAGGCTGGTATCCATAAACACATTGGAAAGGGGACATACCGATGGCAGAGCAGGTCAGAGAATTGTGTGCGTACTCCACCCATGTCAATTGCTGCGACCAGGAGTGGGGGTTGCGTGAAGTCATGCATCGCAGTGCCTTCTCGAGCTCCTGATTAGCCCGCTCTGACTGCCCATTGGATTGGGGATGGAATCCGGAAGTCAGACTGACTGTGGCTCCCAGCAGGTGACAGAACTCCTTCCAAAAAGCGGAGGAGAATTGTGGACCACGGTCAGAAACTACATCCCTTGGCAGTCCGTGGATCCGGAAGACGTGTTCCAGGACCACCTGGGCGGTCTCCTTGGCGGTTGGGAGCTTGGGGAGGGGAATGAAGTGTGCCATCTTGCTGAAACGGTCAACTATGGTGAGAATGACGGTCATGCCACTTGAAGGGGGCAGCCCCGTGACAAAGTCAAGGGCGATGTGAGACCAGGGACGTCTGGGCACAGGCAGGGGCTGCAGCAATCCGGCTGGGGGCTGGCAGGACGACTTGTGTTGGTTGCAGATGGGGCAGGCTTGGACGAATTCCCGTACATCCTTTCTCAGAGAGGGCCACCAGAACCTCTGGGCGAGCAGGTTGTAAGTGCGGGTGGAGCCAGGGTGACAAGCTAGGCGGGAGTCATGTCCCCACTGAACGACCTGGGACCTCAGGTCTTCGGGGACAAAAAGGCGGTCAGCTGGGCAAGTGCTGGGACCTGGCTGGTTACGGAGAGCCTCCAGCACCTGTTCCTCAACAGCCCAGGTCAGAGCTGCAACGATGCAGGGACTTGGCAGAATCGACACAGGGTCCTTGGAGGGGGTGTCATCCTTCTGGAATTGACGGGAGAGGGCGTCTGGCTTGGTGTTGCGTGATCCAGGCCGGTATGACAGAGTGAAATTAAACCTGGTGAAGAACAGGGCCCAGCGGGACTGCCTGGAGTTCAACCGTTTGGCCGTGCGGATGTACTCCAAGTTCTTATGATCGGTCCAAACGAGAAATGGAATGGTGGACCCCTCCAGCCAGTGACGCCACTCCTCCAAGGCAAGCTTCACAGCCAGCAGCTCACGGTTCCCTATGTCGTAATTGCACTCAGAGGGGGACAACCGACGTGAGAAAAAGGCACAGGGATGGAGCTTCCTATCCTCCGCAGCCCACTGAGAAATCACAGCACCAACTCCCACATCCGAGGCGTCCACCTCCACAATGAATTGCCGGTCCACATCAGGCATCTGGAGGATGGGAGCGGAGGTGAACCTCACCTTGAGGGTACTGAAGGCTTTGTCGGCTGCTGGGGTCCAGGTGAAGGGTTGCTTGGTGCTGGTTAGAGCAGTGAGAGGGGCAGCAACGGTACTGTAGTTCCGGATAAACTTTCTATAGAAGTTAGCAAACCCCAGAAACTGTTGCAGCTTCTTTCTGTTCTCCGGAACTGGCCATGAAGTGACTGCTGATACTTTGGCAGGATCCATTTGGATACTTCCCTCTGCCACTATGTACCCCAGGAAGGCCACTGTCTTGACGTGAAACTCACATTTCTCTGCCTTGGCGTAGAGGGAATTCTCCAGAAGACGATGAAGGACTTGCTGGACATGGCGGGTGTGTTCAGACAGGTTTCTGGAGTAGATTAAGATGTCATCCAGGTAAACGAAGACAAACTTGTTTAACATGTCCCGCAGTACATCATTCACAAGAGCCTGGAACACAGCAGGAGCATTGGTGAGGCCAAAAGGCATAACCAGATACTCGTAGTGGCCTGTTGGTGTATTGAATGCGGTTTTCCATTCATCTCCCTCCCGGATCCGCACTAGGTGGTAAGCGTTTCTGAGATCCAACTTGGTAAAAACAGTGGCTCCCTGGAGCAACTCAAAAGCAGAGGTGAGCAGAGGCAGAGGGTAACGGTTTTTCACTGTGATGTCGTTGAGTCCCCTGTAGTCGATGCAGGGGCGAAGAGATCCGTCCTTCTTCCCCACAAAGAAGAAGCCAGCACCAGCAGGAGATGAAGATGAACGGATTAATCCTGCGGACAGAGAGCCATTGATGTAGTCCTCCATGGACTTTCTTTCAGGAGCAGACAACGAATAAAGACGACCCTTTGGAGGGGCTGTTCCAGGGAGGAGGTCGATGGCACAGTCGTACGGTCGGTGAGGGGGCAGAGATGTGGCTCTTGCTTTGTTAAACACCTCTCTGAGACCATGGTAGCATTCTGGGACATTGGAGAGGTCAGGAGCGGAGTTAGTAGGTACTGGCCGAGGGGGTAGTGCGGCAGCAAGCAGGCAGGTTCGGTGGCAGTCCTCTCCCCACTCCCTGATCACCCCGGTCACCCAGTCGAGCTGAGGGTTGTGCCGGCGGAGCCATGGGTAACCCAGGATGAGGGGTTGGCCTGGAGAGGGGAGCAGGTGAAACTGGATAGTTTCTTGATGGTTTCCGGACAGACCCATCGAGACCGGGGCCGTGACATGAGTGACCGATCCGAGTAAGTGTCCGTCCAGTGCCCGGGCAGGAATAGGAGGTGTCAAACGGAGGTTCTCCAGTCCCAGTTGGCGTGCCAGCTTGATGTCCATTATGTTGGCTTCGGCGCCAGAATCCACCAGAGCAGCCAGGGTGTGAGTTGAGTCAGAGAGGCGGAGGTGAACTTGCAGCAGGGGTTTGCGGTCGGAGGACTGGATGGTCATTGAACTCAACCGGACTCCCCCTATGCCCGGTGAGCTTCGGCCCTTTAAAGGGCAGGTTACCACACGATGTCCATCACCTCCACAATAGAGGCAGAGGTTTGAGGTGAAGCGGCGCTGGCGCTCTGCAGGAGTGAGAGAGGCTCGCCCAATCTCCATAGGCTCAGACTGATCAAGCTGACCTGGGTGAGTGGCAGTAGATGACAGGAGCCCAGTCGGATCTCTCCGAATGCCGGTAGTAGGTGGACCTTGGCGCCCCCTCTCACGACGACGGGTCTGTATCCTTCTGTCGATCCTGACAGTCAGTGCGATGGCTTCATCAAGAGTGGAAGGCAGTTCATGGGAGACCAACTCGTCCTTGATATAGTCAGCCAAACTATGGAAGAACGCGTCCACCAACGATGGTGTGTTCCAAGAACTTCGTCTAGCCAGGGTTCGGAAGTCGATGGAATGGTCTGCGACTGTACGTCTGCCTTGTCGAATACTGAACAGTTCACGAGACGCCTCTGCGGTTGGTGAATCCAGGTCAAACACCTTCAGCATCTCCTCAGCAAACAGGTCGAAGGTTGCACATGCGGGGGTTTGACGTTCGAACTCTGCTGTTCCCCAGAGTCGAGCTCGGCCCGTCAGGTGAGTGATGGCATACCCAACTTTAGCCCCCTCCGTGGCGAAGGTCCTTGGCTGCAAGGAGAACTGAAGTCGGCAGCTAGTCAGGAATGGCCGGACCTGGGTTGAATCGCCGTTGAACCGCTCGGGGTTTCCAATCTTGGGTTCCGGAGCAGCGGCTGCAATGACCGGGGCAGGTAACTCGGGGGCAGGGCTGGTGGGCAGACTGGCTGGGGTAAGGTTGGTGAGGAGTTGAATGATCATGGCGAGTTGTTGTTGCTGCTGCTGGAACTGCTGCTCATGCTCATCGGTTTCCATGTCGGGGAAAGTGTGCGCTGAGTCCATAAGGGTCAGATCGTACTGTCACGGTTCAGACAGACGACCAGAGGACCACAATTGCGTCACACCAGAAAGTTTATTAAAACTTAAGGGAAAAGGGAAGTAGGGTGTGAATGAAGGCTCCAGGGGTAACAGGGATCCCGTCCAATGTGCTGGGTCTGTGCCCCCCCCAGTGGCAGCGATGCGTCCTATGAAGCCGGTGGTGGGTGGTCCAGAAGTCCTGGGGGGGGGAGACACAGACACAACAGGGCGGAATGAAACAAGGCAGCAGTACAGTTCAAGGGAAATCCAAAATACGTAGTAGCAAGGCAGAAGGCTGGTCAGAGTTACCGGGATTGAAGAGTAGTCAGGAGTCGTTATGGCAGAAGCAGGTCTGGATCTCCTGGGGCAGAAGAGTATCCAAAAATCAGGCAGGTCCGGGGTCACAAAACCAGGGTGAGCCAGAAGCGCGAGCAAACAGGTTCCGGGTGTGAGCTTTGCAGACGATCTGACACCGGAGAGCTGAAAGACAGGGCCTTAAATACTGGGAGAGGTAGTGGGTAATGCAGCGCAGCTGGCAGAGTAATTAGAGCAGAGCAGAGCAGGGACAGGTGGAGCTAGTTAGGCTGAGTAGAGAGAGTGGTGAGCAGAGTGGAAGAAAATTAAGGTGGTAACCCGGTGGAGTGAGAGGCTCATGACATGGTAGGCTAGGGCACATATCATCAAACTTCTCATCGGGTCTTGCGTGACTGATACCCAGCCTAATGTTTGTTATCTTATCTCTGAAATATGCCGCAAACTCATCACATTTAGATGTGGAGGAAAGTTCACATAGGTTTGCGGGGGTAAGATTTATCAGGCCATCAATGATCGAGAAGAGCACTCTCAAATTATTCTGATGATTAGTGATCAAATTAGAAAAATGAGCCTGTCTGGAATTTCTAATTGTTGTTTTCTCAGAATATCAAAATGGACCTGCAACTTTGACTTTCTCCACTTCCGCTCTGCCTTTCTGCAATTTCTCTTTAATTGATTTGCTGGATCCGATCTTCTCAGATTGATGAAGGGTGGCCAGACTGCCTCCCCGATCTCCTATGCCTTGCGAGTGTCCAGTCTCCCATGGGCCACGGAGTTGAGCTTCATATCTGTCTGTTGGATTGGGAGAGATCAACGCCGCCCGACTCATCAACAACTTTGCTATAGGAGGCATTTATAACTGAGATTCGGTTTGCCCGGGCTACAGCAAGATCGGTGTACTTAGAAAGCAGGTGATCCTTTCTCGCAGCCAAGCGAGCAGCCGGAGGATCTAAGCTGCTTGATGGTGGTCCATTTAGGGCAGCAGCCGGAGGAGCTAAGCTGATTGATGGTGGTGCATTTAGGGCAGACAAATCCCTGTCCTTTGTTCAGTTCCACCTTATCTTCATCTTGTGATTGTGTGGAAATCATCTCACACCTAAAGCATGTGTGCCCAGCCGTGGATAAGAACACCGGTGGGCTAGCACTGCTAGCCTTAGCCTGCTCCGTTTTCATGATGGAAAGTAGGTAACTGCTAATTTACAGGAATCCCTGTTATTAAGTAGCAGAAAAAACACTCATATCTGATTTCCAAATTCAAAGAGCTGTATAAACTACGACAGGCAATTCACCACCTGAATACAGACAAGGTTTTTTTCTCAGGGACAAACACTTACATGTACATATTACCTCAACTACCTCGTACCCCTGCACATTGACTCGGTACCGGTACTCCTTGTATATAACCTCGTTATTGTTATTTATTGTGTTACTATTTTCTATTTGCTAAATGTTTGGAAAGTGCTCGTAAGTAAGCATTTCACGGTAAAGTCTACACCGGTGGTATTCGGCGCGTGTCACAAATACAATTTCATTTGATTTAAGAGAAAGTCATAGCAACAAGTGCCCATAGTAGAGGAGCGATACATGCCAGTAGGCCTGATGTTGGGTAAAGCACTGTACATTTCTGAAACCACAGAGGGTGTGGGCTACTGGGAAGAACAATAGAGGGAGTTTCCTGTTGAAATCAAAGCTGCCACCATCCGTCCCAGCTTCCTCTGATTATTGTGGGTGTGTATGTGTGGGTTTGTGCGTGTTTGTACTATATACCGTACATGTATATGTCATATATAGCCTCTCGAGACCCAGCAAAAAAAAACAACATATATCTTCTTCTATGTGAAGGGGTGTAGAAGGGGTGAAAAGAACGTGTTACAAAGAAGGAAACGTGAAAAATTATGTCTTTTTTTGTTTGTTTGTATGTGCAATGAAGTGGCAATTAGGACGCTGTTGATTGTTAATACGACAAAATAGGGAGAGTAGGTAAAAAACATAATTAGTGCATCGTGATGTCCACTACAGGATAACATTTATTAGCAAGCTCTTATTTAATGTGAAAAAGAAGATTACACTGCTCTGAAAACTCACCCAACTATTCATTAGATATTGACCTATTAGAAACAATTTGAATATCAAACTCACAAAATAAACATGATTACAAAATTACACAGCCATTTTGAAGAAACAGAAAACAGAATGAAAACGTAATATCATCGAAAAGCCCAGAATGTCCTCTCACAGGTACAACAGGACCTAACACAGTGGCATGTAAGGCCTTAGAGATATTGACCAAAAACCAATTCATTGCTGAGTCTCAGGAGGATAGGCATAACTACACTACATGTATATACACACACATATTACTTATCTATACATGTGTGTCAGTGTATGTATATCTGCATGTGTGTGGTATAATATTCCAACTGCTACGGTCCAGATGTGTAAACCCTCCCATTACACTGCTCCCACATGAGAGAGGGGTTATGACCCCTCGTCTCCGCCTCCTCCTCCCTACGTAGATCCACAGGTGTTAGCTCCCTACTTCCGTCCTGATGTCATCGTATCCCACAGAAGCTCCACCACTCCAGCCAAAGACAGCAGAGGAGAAACAATATGATGGGCAGTTATTATTATACACCAGGGAAAAAAGATCATGGAAGATATTCTTTCCACTGTAGTACTTATGATACGACTATGGTATGATGACTATGGTATGACTATGGTATGACTATGATATGACTATGGTATGACTATTATATGACTATGGTATGACTATGGTATGACTATGATATGACTATGGTATGACTATGATATGACTATGGTATGACTATGATATGACTATAGTATGACTATGGTATGACTATGATATGACTATAGTATGACTATGATACGACTATGGTATGATGACTATGGTATGACTATGGTATGACTATGGTATGATTATGGTATGACTATGATATGACTATGGTATGACTATGGTATGACTATGATATGACTATAGTATGACTATGATATGACTATGGTATGACTATGGTATGACTATGATTAAATATCCCAAACAATGACAAAGCTTTCCAGTCTTGGAGGACTATTTCTTAAACCCTTAATAAAGATGGCTACCCTGACCCCTAATTATGTACTGTTTCTGGATGACATGCCCAGTTTGGGGTTTTATGAGATTTTGGGACAAGAAAAAAGTAGTTTTAAACACATTGTCTAATAATAATACATATTTTTTTTTAGATAGTAGGCTTGGAACACAACCTTTCTCATAATACGAGGCAGCTCGGATATTGTAGCCTGCAACAACTCTGGGATATTAAAGAGCCGTCAGGAGTCTTCCCATCAGAAGCCTGTTTAATTTCTGTGTCCTGGGTGGGATAGCAGAGGAGATATTTATATTTCCTGGACAGTGGGCTTCGTCTATTGTAGTTGGGTTTCCCCTGGCATCTGGATCTGTTTATTCAACAGGAATCATCTATAATACTTTACAAGGTCATACACATAACAACAGACTTGTGACTGGACTTGTTAACGACTGTGATTTTACCTGTCAGTGAATGGTACAAAAGGATTAAACACTTATAAGACAACACATAAACCTAAATCTAACACACCTGCGAAGTTAACCTGAACTTTCATTGGTATATTGACTCATTTGGCGCATCACTCTCAGGACGTCAATAGAACGTAAGACTATGGATTCAGTGGATAATCCACAGTGTTCTCCTTCTTAATCACAGTTCATAACTACACCCCATATTGGTTTGTTTACTGTCCGTAGGTGTTCTTTAAAATAATATGAAAGGGATTTAGCATCAGGAGTTCTAAAGTGAAGTCACAGGGAGGAGGTACACAGACAGTGAGGTCATTAACATTTGTGTGGTGATGTTTACCGCATATTTCTTTCCCTCCCTCCATAGAGAGACTTAATGTGACAGACAGGCTAATGGGAACCTGGGGTTTAGTCGTATTAATTATGTTGTTAGTGACGTCTAATGCAGCCCTAACATAATCTACCCTGCGTCCAGAACATCTTTCAGGGGAATTTTCCAGTTATTTGCTTCTGGCTTTTATTCCGCTATCTCCTTTTGAAATAATGCCTTGCTCATTGTGTTCGGCTTTGCTAATTCTCAACCTTTGTCTCAGGAAATGCCTGACTAAAATAGGTGGCCATAAAATGAGAGATTTAACACAAAGGCGTCCATTTCCTTCACTACAACATTATTTTGTTATTTTTCTCTATAACAGTCAGATCAGTACAGATGTAGGATCTTCATTTCAGTCAGTTTGCTACAGTAGGAAAATAATCCTACAGCAACAGGAAATGTGAATTATTATGTGGATTGTAATTAATGGACATTTTTGTAAGGGTTGATCCATTCAAATTACAAACTTTAGAAGCCTTTTTAAAACTGAAATACAGTACATGTTTGCATTTCCTGCCATGCAGGAAAATTCTCAGCAACAAAAGAGTGATCAAATTAAGATCCTACATCTTTATGTGTGGGGGCCAAAACATTGGATCATAAAATAACCATGTTCTATATATTCCACTGTCATCGAGAACATATAATTGCGTACCTTCTTTGAGATGTACTGTGATGTACATCACCACAAACCTCAGTTGGTCAAATCCACCAAGACTTCCTATCAATCATTTCTGATTCAGCCTGAGATTGTCATTTGAAGTCTTCCCTCACACAGAGGAACGGGCTGATTATTGTGTGTGATTGGTTCTCAAAGGAAATACAGGAGTGATGGGTAATAGTCTTGGCAGTTGTAGGCCATGGTACTGCAGCATGTGATCGGTTTAAATTTGATCAGAACGAGGGAGTAACATGAGGTACACAGCCTCATGTTCATGTAGGACTGGCTTTAAAAATACCCTTTTTCACACAAAACAGTTCATTGTTAAAAGTAGTCTAAAATGAATTGGTAATGCCACTGCTAAACATATAACTGGATACTAGACCTTAGATGAAGCCTAACCATGCAGAGAAAATGACAGGATCAGTGGTGTACCGCAGTTTCGCGGGCCCACCCCGCAAGGTTCTTTCTTTCTTTTTTTAGAAAACAGCTAACTTCCTACAATCCTACACATTTTGTCATGGGGCATAGAGAAAAAATACAATTTGTATAGCTAATTTCACACCATTCTACACACTTTACAATGAGGTTGAAATAAAATGTTGCTGTTCTAAAGCTAATTTCCTGCAATTCTACACATATTGCCATGGGGCAGAGAGAAACATTTTCAGTTGTATAGCTAATCTCATGCTATTCTACACATTTAGCAATGAGGCTGATAGAATTTAGCATTTTGTAATTTAATTATCTGCTATTCTACACATTTTGCCATGAGGCTGAGAGGAAATGTTGCAGTTTTACAGTTAATTTCCTGTAAAAAATGTTTTTGGGGCCATAGGTTATGAAGTGTTCATATGCAATCAGGGGAGGGGGGCCCCCAGAGCCTGTGGGGTGGGGGGGGGGGGGGGGGGGGGGGGGGGGTGCTATGCCAGTGGACAGGATCCAGGAGGTTTCACACATTTTATTTCACTCTGTTTCAGCTTTCTAAAAATATATTTGATAGATTCAGCTGCCACATAACAAGAATGCATGATATACACTGAGTGTACAAAACATTAAGGACACCTGCTCTTTTCATGAGATAGACTGACCAGGTGAAAGCTATGATCCCTTATTGATGTCACTCATTAAATCCACTTCAATCAGTGTAGATGAAGGGGAGGAGACAGGTTAAAGAACGATTTCTAAGCCTTGAGACAATTGAGACATGGATTGTGTATGTGTGCCATTCAGAGGCTGAATGGGCAAGACAAAATATTTAAGTGCCTTTGAACAGGGTATGGTAGTAGGTGCCAGGCGCACCAGTTTGTGTAAAGAACTGCAATGCTGCTGGGTTTTTCATGCTCAACAGTTTCCCGTGTGTATCAAGAATGGTCCACCACCCAAAGGACATCCAGCCAACTTGACACAGCTGTGGGAAGCGTTGGAGTCAACATGGGCCAGCATCCCTGTCGAATGCTTTCTACACCTTGTAGAGTCCATGCCCAGAAGAATTGAGGCTGTTCTGAGGGCAAAAGGAGCGGGTGCAACTCAATATTAGGAAGGTGTGCTTAATGTTTTGTACACCTGTCCGTGAAATCAGATCCCCTGGCTTGGAGAGTTCTGTGGCAGGAGACATAATCTAATACGATCCAATGACTTAGAGACGGGGGGGGGCGACTCTTGTACATTTCAAAAATGTCAGATTAATCTTCTATATAGTGAGACAGAGCATGTCCACCCTGATGCTTTAGGAGAGTGGGTGGGGTGGAGGTTTAACAAGGTTACTTATTTGAAAAGGTAAAGTACATTTTTGAAATCTTCTCCTCCTCCCAGACACATACATATAGAAACCATTGTGAGCAGTGACCTCTTTCCATGCACAAACACTTCCTACTCTTCCTGTTTCTCCCATTGCCCTTACGCAGACATGCCGTCAGCCAGAGCCAACCCTGACAGCACCTCAGGAAGCACAACTTGGGAGAAGTTAACTACTGAAATCAGGTTTTCTTGAGGCCTACATGAGACTTTCATAACAATGAAATGCGCATTCATGGAACATGGAAGGTGGCATGGAACGGGGACATTTACAGCACGATTGATTTATTGTATGTGTCGAACATGTAACTCAGCAAAGATCTCAGTTGGCACAAGTAGAAACTTAATAAACTTGAAATGTATTGTCAAGTATTGAGTTTCAGTGGCAATGTTCCCAGGTCATAACTCACCAAGCAATGTGTCGTAAATGTGTTTTGAATTGTAAATTGATCATATTTAATGACTAGAAGTACTACTAGTTTTTCACGTTCCCAACAATAACAAAGTGCTCAGCTTTCAACACTTCATATTCATGTCCCTATGTTTCTTGTAGGTCTCCATGTAAGGTCACTGAAGTTATATGATGTATTTTCTAAGTACATTTAACATTTACATTGTGAACTTATTCATAGTGTAAAGTTAATATCTCTCCCAAACAACTATAACTAAAAGCTACTTTGTCCCTCAGGGCCGTACTGCTGCCCTAGAAGTTCACTGCTGAGTTCTGACAGGAAACATCAACTGTAGACGGCACAGGAAACCACTCCCCTTCAGAGCACAAAGCCGCCAGTGGAAAAATACCCTAATTACCATGCGAAGCAACGGACTATCGCGACCTCTACGCAAGGAATGCACTGACCTCTACATGGCAACGTCACTGCAGGAGTATCCTATCTCCTGCCCTGCCAATGACCACGGTTCATGCAGAGTAGAGAGAGTCCAATCCAATGTTCTGTATTTTCCAACAGGTTTGGGTTGTTAAAAAAAAATCTTCCAAAATGTCAATGCTGTCCCCATTATAAAGTCTTCACTAGGAAGTCAATATTTGAATGCCACTTCAAGTTTGAATACAATTTGACATCTACACTAACACTTGTCGGACTACTACTACCATGTACACTCTTAAAAAAAGGGTTCAAAAGGGTTATTTGGCTGTCCCCATAGGAGAACCCTTTTTGGTTCCAGGTAGAATCCTTTTTGGTTTCAAGTAGAACTGTTTTGTGTTCCACGTAGAACCCTCCGTAGAAAGGGTTTTACATGGAATCCAAAAGGGTTCTACCTGCAACCAAAAAGGGTTCTCCAAAGGGTTCTCCTATGGGGACAGCCGAAGAACCCTTAAAGGTTCTACATAGTACTTTTTTTTCTAAGAGTGTACTGTAGCTTTTTAAGTTTATGTATGACATTTCAGATGACAACTACTGACTGATGAGTTGATAAGAACTTTGACTGCCGCTTCCCCTGAAGGGATTTGTCTGTTTTTTTTAAAACCCTGGCGCTGTAGAACAACTGCCAACACCAGATGAACATGCATCTAGTTGCCACGACAACATGAATCTCAAAGACAAGGGGGTTGCGGGTGGGTTGAAGGCTCAGGCAGAGGTGGTGGGATACGACGGCATGGTGAGGGCCTCTCAGGAAATTAGCACCAAATCATATTAATCTCACAATAGACTTAGGTCTTCAAAGTGCAGCTCTGCAATCTGAGGAAGTGCATCAAGGTTAGCTCTGCTGTTGCCCAGCTAGCCTCAACACAGCACAGGAATCCAGAGAGGCTGGCTTTCGCCCCTGATCAAAGGAAGCCAACAGAGGATCTAAGGCAGCCACAACTCTGGTCTTCAGTAGTTCTTACTTCAAACCCTGCAGAGAGTTGTGCCTTTTCTTGTCCTCCTCCTCACAAATGTTTCTTCAAGAGCACATTTGTCACACGGGGACATGGAAAACAATAAAACTGACAAAAGTGGAGCACTTTGCATCTGATTCATTTTTCATAAAGTGGGTTTGCTTTCAGATGATTGTTGTCAAAGGAACATATTTATGTACTTCTTTAAATCAGGGACATTTAATCAGTCTGTGGGCTACTGTCAGTTCTGTAGTTTTCAACATATTCCCAGTTTTCAAATGTATATATCACTGTTTATAGGGAAACATTGAGAATGTCTCAAGGTACAGTACACGTCACTGAAACGAAGGCAAACTCACACTTATACACGCTAACGTCATTGAAAAATCTAGTAAAAAAAACAACGGGACCGTCACTGAAATGCAAGCAAACGCGCTATTGAAACACACTAACACACACACACGTCATAATACTTGAGTAATATCTCTTCCATTCTGAAGAGTCTCTACTCTAGGGCTAACTTCCTGCCCTTTGTGACGAACCACCCAAACCACACCGTCCCTTTCACATAATAGGGGTCATGGCTCAGGCACTGATTAGCTGTAATAGAAAAACACACAGCTGCTTCTGTAAAAACACGCCTAATCAGAAAATTAGAGCAGGGATGGAGGGATCCCCAGAAGATCTGCCTGAAGAGAGGAGGAGGGTGGAGGCAAAACTGCTCCAGCTCCTTCAAGTTGGATGGGTTCTGCTGGTGTACAGCAATCTTTAAGTCATACCACAGATTCTCAATTGGATTGAGGTCTGGGCTTTGACTAGGCCATTCCAAGACATTTAAATGTTTCCCCTTAAACCACTCGAGTGTTGCTTTAGCAGTATGCTCAGGGTCAATGTCCTGCTGGAAGGTGAACCTCTGTCCCAGTCTCAAATCTCTGGAAGACTGAAACAAGTTTCCCTCAAGAATTTCCCTTTATTTAGCGCCATCCATCATTCCTTCAATTCTGACCAGTTTCCCAGTCCCTGTCGATGAAAAACATCCCCACAGCATGATGCTGCCACCACCATGCTTCACTGTGATGGTGTTCTCGGGGTGATGAGAGGTGTTGGGTTTGCGCCAGACATAGCATTTTCCTTGATGGCCAAAAAGCTCAATTTTAGTCTAATCTGACCAGAGTACCTTCTTCCATATGTTTGGGGAGTCTCCCACATGGCTTTTGGCGAACACCAAACGTGTTTGCTTATTTTTTTCTTTAACCCTCCCCTTGTCCTAGGGTCAAAATGACCCGCCACTGTGTTGAACCAACTTTATTTAATTTTTATATTTTTAAATAAAGTTGGTTCAACACAGTGGCGGGTCATTTTGACCCTAGAACAACGGGAGGGTTAAGCAATGGCTTTTTTCTGCCCACTCTTCCGTAAAGCTCAGCTCTGTGGAGTGTACGGCTTAAATTGGTCCTATGGACAGATACTCCAATCTCCGCTGTGTAGCTTTGCAGCTCCTTCAGGGTTATCTTTGGTCTCTTTGTTGCCTCTCTGATTAATACCCTCCTTGCGTGGGCCATGAGTTTTGGTGGGCGGCCATCTCTTGGTAGGTTTGTTGTGGTGCCATATTCTTTCAATTTTTTAATAATGGATTTAATGGTGCTCCATGGGATGTTCAAAGTTTCTGATATTTTTTTAGAACCCAACCCTGATCTGTACTTCTCCACAACTTTGTCCCTGACCTGTTTGGAGAGCTCCTTGGTCTTCATGGTGCCGCTTGCTTGGTGGTGCCCCTTGCTTAGTGGTGTTGCAGACTCTGGGACCTTTCAGAACAGGTGTATATATATATATATATATATATATATATATATATACATATACTGAGATCATGTGACAGATCATGTGGCACACAGGTGGACTTTATTTAACTAATTATGTGACTTCTGAAGGTAATTGGTTGCACCAGATCTTATTTGGGGGCTTCATAGCAAAGGGTTGAATATATATGCAAGCACCACTTTTCAGTTTTTTATTTGTTCGAATTTTTTGAAACAAGTTATTTTTTTCATTTCACTTCACCAATTTTGACTATTTTGTGTATGTCCATTACATGAAATCCAAATAAAAATCAATTTAAATTACAGGTTGTAATGCAACAAAATAGGAAAAACGCCAAGGGGAATGAATACTTTTGCAAGGCACTGTACGTTGCAGGCCTAACACCACGATGTGTAAAAGCATTAACAGTTTATAGGCAGATTAAACAAGTTAAGATGAATTTCACATGGTGGTTAGTGCACAGTGATCATGAACATTTCCAATAGGCTAAATATCGAGGGTAGGCTGGTGACATGATGATCGGTGCTTGGCTGCCAATTATGAAATAAAACCCCCTGTCCACTTTATCAGCAAACTATAGTCTAGAGAGCATACGTCAAACCAGATTGGACAAGTTTGCTATTTATCGCAACAGTTTTTGTGACAAAACCATCGGTAGAGTTGAAAATGCGATGGAATCCCATTTCACTTTAGTTGTTTATTCGGTACATGGGAACTTAACCACATAAGTTATTTTTATGTGGACTACGTCATCACGCACAGTTTGCACAACAAGTCAGTTTGATGGAAACACCTTATTGTGCATATTCTTTAATGCCAATTTTAGGGTAACTCTTTACTTGACACCCAGCGTCATAACACGTTATGACACGGTCATAACCATGTCTTAATATGTCATAACAGCTGACATAACTTGTTATAACCTGTCTAAATCTGGTCATAACACTGTCATGACACATATATTTAGACATATTTTGCATTATTTTATGGCTGGTTATGACACCTACATTAGAGTGTCAAAACCCACGAAAGCTACCACACAAGGCAAAACATTTCATTACACCATAGCCTACTTGTCAACAGTATGATTATGTTAACATTTTCTGAAATTGATCATATTCAATTATCATTGTAATTGTGCACAAATTGATGTCAGACATGCACCTACCCCCAATGTTCTGTTGCTGATGACTGGGATGAATGCAGGAGCAGATTTCAGGAGCAGGACTAGACACCCTCTTTTTGATTGATGACTGACATAAGGGCAAGTACGTGATAGGCCTATCTGGTATATATGATTATGACGGTCATAATGCGTCTTGACAGTGTCATAAAGTGTATTTTCATAGTCCAAGTAAAGTGAAACAGGATGGTCATAATGCTTCATGACAGTGTCATAAAGTGTATTTTCTGCAAGTTATAAAAAATATGATGAAAAAAAACCCATGACTGTAAAGGATTCATTACAACAACAACAACAACAAAGAACTTAAGAAACAAACTTTCAAACGAAAGGAAATATTTGAATAAATGTGGGTTTTGACACGCTTATGTAGGTGTCATAACCAGCCATAAAATAACGCAATACATGTCACAAAAGGTGTAAATATATGGGTCATGACAGTGTTATGACCATATTATGACCGGTTATGAAAAGTTATTTCAGCTGTTATGACATATTATGACATGGTTGTGACCGTGTCATAAAGTGTTATGATGCTGGCTGTCAGGTAAAGTGTTACCGATTTTAGAATATTCGCATGGAAATCTGTCGCAAATTGGATGGAAACCTAGCTACAAAAACACATCATCCTTCTGCTGCACTAGTGGGTTTTAATAGTGATAGTCAAGCGGGTTGTGAGGCGGGGGGGGGGGGGGGGGGGGGGGGTTGGAAAATGAATTATGTTCTATATTATGTTTGGGGAATTCACCAGATGCTCAGACATAGGCCTACCAGAGAAATACTCCAGTTATTAATGCTTGGGTCATGCTTGAAGTAAAAAGATGACTGCCGTTCTCTTCCCCACTTTCTCTTGCTGCTTCCCTCAAGCATTTGTCTCTTTACGCCTCCGTCTCCATTTTGTTTCCCTCTGTCTGCCTCTCTCGTGTCCTCCATTCCTCTCTCTGCTGTTTTATTTTCTTCGCCCTCTTTTTTTCTTTATTTTCTCGATATTTTCTTATCTTTCTTACTGAAGGGAGCCACTGTCTCTCTTCCTCTTCTCCTTAATGAAAGGGTAATGGATGGGAAAGAGACCAGTATCAGAGAAACACCTGTGGCTCAGCAAACAGCCTCTGACTAAACAGCAGCACTAATAAGGAGGACAATAATTCATGTCTGTGCCAGAATGAGGCTCTGTTTATTTACAGAGCGATTAAAAGGCAGGAGGCAGCAAAGATAAAACAGTCTGAAGTGTGTGCGCGCACCCGTGCGCGGGCTCTGTTAACATGGCAACATGCCAATGACTTGATCAGGACACCATTTTTACTAACTAACATGAGGGTAATAAAATCCAAAAACCCAAATGAAACTGAAGTCTAAACTAAAATAAATCAAAACATTTCAATCTACTGCCAAAGTTAATCATGTACTGTATCATGTACTGTTTACCTCTGAGAACTCCCCCCAAACAGCCAGACCAACACACAGGCACATGCTGTACCTCTATAATGAGAGATTCACGATTTACTCGGATAAATCACTTACATTTCTCTTCATCAGTTTCTCTGACTGTCTTGCTCCTACCTGATTTACAATGGCTGTTGGTTGGTTCTGTGATCTGATTATCATATCATTTATAACTGTTGGATGGATGGCACCTTGCTCCTGCTTTGATTACTAAGGCAATCATAGCTAGCTAGTACAGTGTACATCCAGGACCTAAATCTGCTGTGTTCTGACATGCCCACTGCTAGAGAATCTATGACTGGGGTGGCCTAGCTCTGCAGTGCCTCAATAAGGGATTAGTAGAGGGGTTTGTGATATTACAGCCATTAAGATAATGCAATAGTAAATTATGTTCTCGTGCCTCTGTTTACACTTCATCGATTTACATTTTGAGGGATTGATTTAAACGCAAGAAAGGCAGTTTTCATACTCTTCTTGATGCATTTATGTCAATCTCACATGTTAATTTGGGTGGGATTATGCGTGTAAAGTAGTAAATTACCTCTGATTAAGGTAATTCCGTTACAGGACGTACAGTACCAGTCAAAAGATTGGACACACCTACTCATTTAAGGGTTTTTCTTTATTTTTACTATTTTCTACATTGTAGAATAATGAAATAACACATATGGAATCATGTAGTAACCAAAAATGTGTTAAACAAATCAAAACATATTTTATATTTGAGATTCTTCAAATAGCCACCCTTTGCCTTGATAACAGCTTTGCACACTCTTGGCATTCTCTCAACCAGCTTCACCTGGAATGCTTTTCCAACAGTCTTGAAGGAGTTCCCACATATGCTGAGCACTTGTTGGCTGCTTTTCCTTCACTCTGCCGTCCGACTCATCCCAAACCATCTCAATTGGGTTGAGGTCGGGGTATTGTGGAGGCCAGGTCATCTGATGCAGCACTCCATCACTTTCCTTCTTGGTAAAATAGCCCTTACACAGCCTGGAGGTGTGTTGGGTCATTGTCCTGTTGAAATATAAATGATAGTCCCACTAAGCCCAAACCAGATGGGATGGCATATCGCTGCATAATGCTGTGGTAGCCATGCTGATTAAGTGTGCCTTGAATTCTAAATAAATCACAGACAGTGTCACCAGCAAATCACCCCCACACTGTAACACCTCCTCCTCCATGCTTTACACACCGCGTCTAACAAAAACACGGCGGTTGGAACCAAAAATCTCCAATTTGGACTCATCAGACCAAAAGACAAATTTCCACCGGTCTAATGTCCATTGCTTGTGTTTCTTGGCCCAAGCAGGTCTCTACTTCTTATTGGTGTCCTTTAGTAGTAGTTTCTTTGCAGGAATTCGACCATGAAGGCCTGATTCACAGAGTCCCCTCTGAACAGTTGATGTTGAGATGTGTCTGTGACTTGAACTCTTTGAAGCATTTATTTGGGCTGCAATTTCTGAGGCTGGTAACTCTAATGAACTTATTCTCTGCAGCAGAGGTAACTCTGGGTATTCCATTCCTGTGGCGGTCCTCATGAGAGTCAGTTTCATCATAGCGCTTGATGGTTTTTACATTTACATTTACATTTACATTTTAGTCATTTAGCAGACGCTCTTATCCAGAGCGACTTACAGGAGCAATTAGGGTTAAGTGCCTTGCTCAAGGGCACATTAACGTCATTTAGCAGACGCTCTTAGCCAGAGCGACTCACAAATTGGTGCGTTCACCCTATAGCCAGTGGGTTAACCACTTTACAATTGGGGGGGGGGGGGGGGGGGGGTAGAAGGATTCCTTTATCCTATCCCAGGTATTCCTTAAAGAGGTGGGGTTTCAAATGTCTCCGGAAGGTGGTGAGTGACTCCGCTGTCCTGGCGTCGTGAGGGAGCTTGTTCCACCATTGGGGTGCCAGAGCAGCGAACAGTTTTGACTGGGCTGAGCGGGAACTATGCTTCCGCAGAGGAAGGGGAGCCAGCAGGCCAGAGGTGGATGAGCGCAATGCCCTCGTTTGGGTGTAGGGACTGATCAGAGCCTGAAGGTACAGAGGTGCCGTTCCCCTCACTGCTCCATAGGCAAGCACCATGGTCTTGTAGCGGATGCGAGCTTCAACTGGAAGCCAGTGGAGTGTGCGGAGGAGGGGGGTGACGTGAGAGAACTTGGGAAGGTTGAACACCAGACGGGCTGCGGCATTCTGGATGAGTTGTAGGGGTTTAATGGCACAGGCAGGGAGGCCAGCCAACAGCGAGTTGCAGTAGTCCAGACGGGAGATGACAAGTGCCTGGATTAGGACCTGTGCCGCTTCCTGTGTAAGGCAGGGTCGTACTCTCCGAATGTTGTAGAGCATGAACCTGCAGGAGCGGGTCACCGCCTTGATGTTGGCGGAGAACGACAGGGTGTTGTCCAGGGTCACGCCTAGGCTCTTCGCACTCTGGGAGGAGGACACAGCGGAGTTGTCAACCGTGATGGCGAGATCATGGAACGGGCAGTCCTTCCCCGGGAGGAAGAGCAGCTCCGTCTTGCCAGGGTTCAGCTTGAGGTGGTGATCCGTCATCCATACTGATATGTCTGCCAGACATGCAGAGATGCGATTCGCCACCTGGTTATCAGAAGGGGGAAAGGAGAAGATTAGTTGTGTATCGTCAGCGTAGCAATGATAGGAGAGACCATGTGAGGATATGACAGAGCCAAGTGACTTGGTGTATAGGGAGAAAAGGAGAGGGCCTAGAACTGAGCCTTGGGGGACACCAGTGGTGAGAGCACGTGGTGCGGAGACAGCTTCTCGCCACGCCACTTGGTAGGAGCGACCGGTCAGGTAGGACGCAATCCAGGAGTGAGCCGCGCCGGAGATGCCCAGCTCGGAGAGGGTGGAGAGGAGGATCTGATGGTTCACAGTATCAAAGGCAGCAGACAGGTCTAGAAGGACAAGAGCAGAGGAGAGAGAGTTAGCTTTAGCAGTGCGGAGAGTCTCCGTGACACAGAGAAGAGCAGTCTCAGTTGAATGACCAGTCCTGAAACCTGATTGGTTTGGATCAAGAAGGTCATTCTGAGAGAGATAGCAAGAGAGTTGGCTAAAGACGGCACGCTCAATAGTTTTGGAAAGAAAAGAAAGAAGGGATACTGGTCTGTAGTTGTTGACATCAGTGGGGTCGAGTGTTGGTTTTTTGAGAAGGGGAGCAACTCTCGCTCTCTTGAAGACGGAAGGGACATGGCCAGCGGTCAAGGATGAGTTGATCAGCGAGGTGAGGTAGGGGAGAAGGTCACCGGAGATGGTCTGGAGAAGGGAGGAGGGGATGGGGTCAAGCGGGCAGGTTGTTGGGCGGCCTGCAGTCACAAGTCGCAGGATTTTATCTGGAGAGAGAGGGGAGAAAGAAGTCAAAGCATAGGGTAGGGCAGTGTGAGCAGGACCAGCAGTGTCATTAGACTTAACAAACGAGGATCGGATGTCGTCAACCTTCTTTTCAAAGTGGTTGACGAAGTCATCCACAGAGAGAGAGGAGGGGGGGGGGGGGGGGGGGGGGATTCAGGAGGGAGGAAAATGTGGCAAAGAGCTTCCTAGGGTTAGAGGCAGATGCTTGGAATTTAGAGTGGTAGAAGGTGGCCTTAGCAGCAGAAACAGATGAAGAAAATGTAGAGAGGAGGGAGTGAAAAGATGCCAGGTCGGCAGGGAGTTTAGTTTTCTTCCATTTCCGCTCCGCTGCCCGGAGCTCTGTTCTGTGAGCTCGCAGTGAGTCATCAAGCCACGGAGCTGGAGGGGAGAACCGAGCCGGCCGGGAGGATAGGGGACACAGAGAGTCAAAGGATGCAGAAAGGGAGGAGAGGAGGGTTGAGGAGGCAGAATCAGGAGATTGGAGGGAGAAGGATTGAGCAGAGGGAAGAGATGATAGGATGGAAGAGGAGAGAGTAGTGGGAGAGAGAGAGCGAAGGTTGCGGCGGCGCATTACCATCTGTGTAGGGGCAGAGTGAGTAGTGTGGGAGGAGAGCGAGAGAGAAAAGGAAACAAAGTAGTGGTCGGAGACATGGAGGGGAGTTGCAGTGAGATTAGTAGAGGAGCAGCATCTAGTGAAGATGAGGTCAAGCGTATTGCCTGCCTTGTGAGTAGGGGGGGACGGTGAGAGGGTGAGGTCAAAAGAGGAGAGGAGTGGAAAGAAGGAGGCAGAGAGAAATGAGTCAAATGTGGACATAGGGAGGTTGAAATCCCCCAAAACTGTGAGGGGTGAGCCATCCTCAGGAAAGGAACTTATCAAGGCGTCAAGCTCATTGATGAACTCTCCAAGGGAACCTGGAGGGCGATAGATGACAAGGATATTAAGCTTAAATGGGCTAGTGACTGTGACAGCATGGAATTCAAATGAGGAGATAGACAGATGGGTTAGGGGAAAAATTGAGAATGTCCACTTGGGAGAGATGAGGATTCCTGTACCACCACCCCTCTGACCAGATGCTCTCGGGGTATGCGAGAACACATGGTCAGACGAGGAGAGAGCAGTAGGAGTAGCAGTGTTTTCAGTGGTGATCCATGTTTCCGTCAGCGCCAGGAAGTCGAGGGACTGGAGGTTGGCATAGGCTGGGATGAAGTCAGCTTTGTTGGCAGCAGAACGGCAGTTCCAGAGGCTGCCTGCGACCTGGAACTCCAGGTGAGGGGTGCGTGCAGGGACCACCAGGTTAGAGAGGCAGCAGCCGCGCGGTGTGGTGCGTTTGTGTAGCCTGTGCAGAGAGGAGAGAACAGGGATAGGCAGAGGCATAGTTGACAGGCTGTAGCAAATGGCTACAAAAATGCAGAGGAGATCGGAATGAAATGAGCTAAGCATCTGGGAGAGGAGAGAGCAGGGCCTCCCTCACCAAAAACTTCTACCTCAGAAACTAAAATTGTTTCACTGAACCACCCGAACAAAAACTCTCCCAACTTCCACCTTTAGAAATCAGAATTGTTGTGAACCACAGCGGTTCAATGTTTAAAGGAATAGACTCAACCCACTTTATTCAGCTAGCTAACTATGACACCATAGCTAACTAGCATGCTAGCATCCAATAACACACAGTTTAACACACAGTTTAGCACCAACACTTGGTCACAACAAACCACCAATAGTGTGTTAACTAGCTAACTAGCATGCTAGCATCCAGTAACACACAGTTTAGCACAAACACTTGGTCACAACAAACCACCAATAGTGTGATAACACACTAAACAGATCATTCGTGTCTGTGTCAAGTTCCTTTCATGACGCAGCAATGATTAAACGTTGGCTAGCTAGGACAAGTATATTGTATTTAGCTACTACAGTACAGTTAGCTGGACGTGTTGGGTAGCTAGCAATGGCCACTGTGTTGACTTTGTTTGAAGAACGGCTAGCTAGCTAGCTTCGTGCTACACCCGGCACACAATGGCTACTGTGTTGACTCTGACTGTTCGAAAAAAACGGCTAGTTAGCTCGCTTCGTGCTACAGCCGGCACGGCCGAAGACACTGCCAAGACACACCAATAGTGCGACTGCACTTGAAGAAACGTTCAAAGTTCTTGAAATGTTCCGTATTGAATGACCTTCATGTCTTAAAGTAATGATGAACTGTCATTTCTCTTTGCTTGTTTGAGCTGTTCTTGCCATAATATGGACTTGGTCTTTTACCAAATAGGGCTATCTTCCATTGTGGCGCAGTGGTCTAAGGCACTGCATCGCAGTGCTAGCTGTGCCACTAGAGATCCTGGTTCGAGTCCAGGCTCTGTCGCAGCCGGCTGCGACCGGGAGACCCATGAGCGGCGCACAATTGGTCCAGCGTCGTCCAAGGTAGGGGAGGGTTTGGCCGGCAGGGATGTGGGTTCGTTTCCCACCGGTGACCAGTATGAAACCCCCCCCCCAAAAAACAAAAACAAAAAACATGTATGCATTCACAAACTGTATGTCGCTCTGGATAAGAGCGTCTGCTAAATGACTAAAATGTAAATGTGTATATACCCCCCTACCTTGTCACAACACAACTGATTGGCTCAAACGCATTAAGAAGGAAAGAAATTCCACAAATGAACTTTTAAGAAGGCACACCTGTTAATTGAAATGCATTCCAGGTGACTACCTCATGAAGCTGGTTGAGAGAATTCACTATTATTCTACAATGTAAAAAATAGTAAAAATAAAGAAAAACCCTTGAATGAGTAGGTGTTCTAAAACTTTTGACTGGTAGTGTATGTGTTTATGATCACATCAATCTTAGTTGATTAAGGGTGTAGTGTACACAGGTCTAGTCTGACAGTTCGTCAAGTCATTGGTAAAGTGCCATTTTGTCACTTTAACACACTTTAAATTAGTATATATTTTTTGCGTCTGATTAGTGTGTTTGTACCCTAAGGGTGATTTTACAATCCCTTGCATATCGTCTTACAAATGTCATATGTCATACAAGGGCCAATTATGTTACTACGCTAATGGCTTCAGTATCTCACATTATCTCACATTCAGTATCTCACATTATCTCACATTCAGTTTCTCACATTAGCTCACATTCAGTAACTCACAAAACAAACACTAATACTTCTGTTTATCCAGACATCAACCCCATTGCAGACAGCAACTTGACACTTGGATCAACATAGTCCTTTTTATAACAAATCACAGAACTCTGAGAGGCATATTACAGTTCAATTAACAAGCAATTATCAACTTCAAAATGAGTAGAAAATTGGACGACTGACAAATCGTTTGAGGTTTTGGTATGGGGTTTTTCAAAAGCCTCAGCTTTTATCTAAATGCGTAAAAAAAAAAAAATACTGATAAGTGTTAGGAACAATTACGAATGGAGAAATTTAAGTTTTTGTTTTGCCTCTGACTCATTTGGAATGCTAGAATCAAATAATTAATATGAAACATTCTATGATCTTGTTATTTCTGTTTTTGTCAATGACAGAGTCGACAAAGAGTTTTTCAGAATCTAAATGAGTTCATTGTTTGATCCCTGTTATCAGAACGTTCAAGGACCCCTGAAAATAGTTCAGTTCTTTAAAACAACTTAGCACTGACAGCATAAGAAAATTAACACATTTTAGTCAATTATGTATTCAATATGATTTGAGCAATTATCTCAATATAATATTCCTTCTTTTGAGATACAAGCACATAGAAATTTGATAAATTCTAGTTAGATACGTCCCTTATTTGCTACTAATGCTTGGTATAAAAAGAGGGCAAGAGGTCCTTACTAGTCATTACTAGTCATAATACACTGATGATTAAATGAAACCATTCTCAGTGGTGTGAAATGGACTGTGGTGCAGTAGAAAGTGATAATTGTAAATTAGGTTGTGTGGTGTTTCACGCTCTGTGACTGGAGAATATGTGCTAGGCTTTATCAAAACCTATTAGTGTTGAATAGTGCAGATATAGTCGTTTTTAAACCTTTTCAAGCAATAAAATCAGTATTTGGAAAAAGGGGGTTGTTGTCCCACTGGCTATCCTAAGTTGAATGCACCAATTTGTAAGTCGCTCTGGATAAGAGCGTCTGCTAAATGACTTAAATGTAAATGTAAATGTAATCGAGTCATTACAGACACCTCTCTCACAAACAGGGCACAAGAGAATCCAAGCTTTAAAGACTGCACTTACATGCATGGCGTTCTAAACCACAGCTAATTCAAGGACCTGTACTCTAATATTGATTATAAACTGGGTGGTTTGAGCCCTGAATGCTGATTGGCTGAAATTTGGCAGTTATTTTTACTGATCTAATTACGTTGGTAACCAGTTTATAATAGCAATAAGGCACCTCGGGGGATTGTGATATATGGCCAATATACCACAGCTAAGGGCTGTGTCCAGGTACTCCGCGTTGCGTTGTGCATAAGAACAGCCCTTAGCCGTGGTATATTGCCCATATACCACACCCCCTCGGGCTTTATTGCTTAAACATACTGTACATGTCAGTATGTTTAGTTTGTGACTCAGCCATTGATGTCTTTAGCATCATTCCCAACCCAATACCATCCTAATCCACAAATAACTGTTTGTCCAAACTGGCCTGTAGTAATTGCTAACGCTGAGGTTGCCACAACAGGAAGAAAAAAATACAGTAGTACTTTAATTGTCATTTTGCGAGGCTTTCATCTCCTGCTGATCTGATGTAGACAGGTAAACTCACTACTCTTACAGGTGACATCATGGGACCCAATCTAAGTCCTGGCTCTTTGCTTGGCCCTCTGGGATATTGGCCAGTAATGTGCAGCCCACAAATACACTTTGAGAACCTTTTAATTCTATTAAGAACAAGCTATGATGTGCCCTGTTGGCTTCTTTTCATCTTTGGTCCATGTGCTTGCCAAAGGAAGCTGAAATTCACAAAATAAGCCAAATATGCACTAAAATCTGCCAACAGCAGCCGGGGTACTATAAGTGGAAAACATGTATTTTTTTATCCCTTTAATGGTTAGTACAGAGGGTCAGGGAAAGTAATCAGCGCAAGGATTGTTACCAAATCACAGAAACAGAGTGCCCCTACAGTACATTGTATTAACTAGTCGTTCATAAGAACAATAGACAGCTAACAAGGTGACCTCTTTTATTCTGTTGTGCAATATCGTCTCCAACATCTGTAAGATCTGGGATATCTATTGACATCAGAAAATAAATTCAGAGGTATCTGATTTTCATCCAATTTGGGCTAAACCGCCTGCTTAAAGCACTACACACTAACTAGCCCCTTGTTCATCCAACGAGACGGGCAAGGCACCAGCGACAGGGCCTTCCACATTGTAATGTTCAGTCTCTTTCATGCTTGCCAGAGCTACTTAGAGGCTTAGAGAAGGGGAGAAGCAGGCAATTAGTGTGTGAAATAGATATCCCCTGCTTTTCCACCACCAGCCCTGGTTTGCCCAGAATACACTATGTTACCTCTGTCAGCAATACCTTGAAAAAACAACAACCAAAAAATACCTTGACAAGAGAAGAGTGCATGCTTTAGTTTGTGCCTGCCTAGCAACCATCTCCAGTGGAATCGATGGAATCACTAATGGAGTTTTAGAGAAATGTTAAGCATTGTTAAAAAACGTGCCTTTATTGTTGCAGTAAAGAATGCACTTTTATTTTTTTAGCTTAAATGGCTTTCATTTTATATGAATGATAGTCACTAGCGGCACACAGATTGAGAAATGTCTAGTTTGGCTTTATATGCTTTTGGAATGTCTATAAACATACAGTTTAACAAATAGTCTAATGCTCCAAAACAAGAACACAAATAAATATAGTTTTCCCTTACATCTAATTTTTCTTTTGTCATTTTGATGAATCTCAGTGTGACATTATATCATCAAATAGCTTATGAAGAAAATATGAAAATATTATCCTTTACAGTTTATAACAAAGGCAGAGTTGTACAATTCTACATCTACAAAAGTCTGCTGAATGTTTTAATATAAAACAATCATTTTGTGTTTTGTGTTTTGGTTAATCTATCAATACTTAATGAAGTGTCAAACAATGGGCACATCAAAAGTAGGAATAGTAAGAAATTACTATTAACATTGAAGTAGCAAATGTGTCGGTGTAACTCACTGATTAATACAGTTTCAAATTAATGCACCAGGCAAATATCGGGATTGTCTATTGCCTTCTGAGGTGAATCCAGAGAGGCAGACATCTCAGACATCAGTGTCCAGCGGTGGCAGGATCATGTCCAGGCAGGGAGACAGTGAGTCCTGACTGTGTGTGGAGCTGATCCCTGTGTCTGAGTCTGTGTCTGTAACATCTGTAGGGGACAGGCTGTGTTTCAGTCTCACTGCCTGTGGAACAGTGCACGGGGCCGGGCCTTTCATTGTCCCAAGCCTGGGCATTTCCTGCACGCTGTCCCCCACCTGCAGTGTGCTCAGCTGGGAAGTCAGCTGCCAGCACTCCTGGTCCTTGGAGAGTAGTGTGGATTCATAGCGCTTCAGCTCCTTCTCCAGCTCGGCCGTTTGGGTGTGAAGGGACACACCGGTGTACAGGCTAAGCCTCAGTTCGGCCTGCAGTCTCTCTAGTTCTGCCGCTTCCCAGGACTGGTCTGGGTCGGAAGTGACCCCAGAGCCTGCCGTTGCCCCCTGTAACTGAGTATCCTTGTCTGGGACCTCCGGCAACACTAACATGGCCCTCGCCAGCTCTACGTCGATGTCCTGGGACAGCTGGGCTATAAGTTCCTCGTGCCTGAGCAGCTGCATCTCCAACTGGGCCACCCCGTCACTAGTATACAGGCACTCCTGCAGCAGCTCCTGCTCTGAGACCCCTGGCTGGCTGTCCAGGCTCTGGTTGTGGCTGTGTGGGAAGGAGATTGGGGAGAGTGAGGAGAATCCCTCATGGAGAGGCTCTGTATCCTGTTGTCCTCCCTGCAGCTCCATCTTGAAGCGTTCCATCTCACAGTCCAGCTCCCTCATCCTCTGGATCTGATGCCGGATGGTGTGATCCTGTTGGATAAGCAGCTGAACCATCCTGTCTATCTCCTCTCTGCCCGGAGAAGATCCCACTACCCTCTTCTCCTTATGGATCTTCTCCAGCTTCCTGAAGGCCTTCTTCACCATCCGTTTCTGCCTCTCCACTGGCAGCGACTGGGAGTACTGGGCTGGGCCTTGCTCCCATCTTTTAGCCCCCTTAGCCCCCTTCGATTTGGCCCCCTTCTTGCCTCCTGCTTGGGGTACAAAATCGCTGGCCTTGACCAGGGTGAACTGGATGAACAGTCGTTGGTCTCCCCAGGCGTTCCATAGCCTGAGGATGCGGGTTAACGGGGGCAGAGCCCTCTCAAAGCCTTTCCAGCGCTCTAGCAGGCAGAAGTCTTTGGGGTCGCCGTGCAGAAGCCTCTTGCTCTCAGGGATGGTCTTGTGGTCATCCAGCAAGGCCTGCACTATGTCAGCACACGTTGTGTGTTTGGTGACACCGCACACCACCTTCTCCTCATCGCACACCGACACCTGGATCTCCTTTCCTGGCACAGTTTCCTTGTCGTCTTTGTCTTCCGCCCTAGAAAAAAGACAAATACAAAACGAGTTTGAATAGTCATCAGGTTCTGATATGGTAAGACTAGGTTATACAGTGTGTCAGACATCAATGGGTATAATTGAAATAACCATTGAACAGCATGAAATGTCCCAAAATTTAATGATGTGCAATTATGGATAAACCTGGTTTTTTGACGTGTCATTTCATTATCCTAATAGCTTTGGGAAAAAGCACATCCTATGGTTGGTTGGTGGTCTTCCATCAAGGCAGTCGATGAGCAGAAAACGTAGTCACTCAATTTGCTCAGCACTCCGATTCTGATTCTATTAAATAGTTACTCATCCTCTTACTCATCAGACATGATCACTTAATGATTCCATTCTGAGATATTTAAACTCCAAAGTCCTCATTTCCATAAAAACCTGATCAAAAAATCGCCTCCAAAATAGGCTTTTGATTATATTCCTTATTTAACTCAATGTTTCATTCCGTTGTCTCCTTTCCATGATGGGAAAAACCCAGAGCCATGGGCCATGAACCATGAACCATGTACCAGAGCCACCTAACATCCATCCAGTTCAGATCAAACGACGCAATGCAGAACAGATACCTACAAAATTAATCACATTAAGCAACAATCAAACGTAATGACCAGATAGCGTTTTGTGACATGGCAATTCTGTTGCAGTACAAGGCATAGCTCAACAGTAGCTGACTGGCTAATATGTTTCAGGCTAATGTCCCTAGACATTTAATATAATATCTCACATAAGAACATCTAATATGTCCTATAAGTCCTATAACTGTATCATATGTCCAAAGGCCAGATCCTGCACCATTCCAGTACCAAAGTATCCATATCGTTCTCATTGTGTGGCTTTCATTCTTTCATTCCATGAGATCATAGATCATACCACACATGGTTTTTGGGTCTGATATGGTGAGAGTCTCGTCCTAGTCTTGGTCTCTGGTACTGACTCCATTTTCTGACTGTTGGATAAAAGGGTATCTTAGTCTATATCTGCTCTATCTGTTTGCGGAGAGATAACCTTCTCTGACCACAAAAGCCAGGTTTGGCCAACATCAAGCTTTTCAGGCATCCTGGAGGCAATGTCAATCATCCCTCTACCAGGCACGAACAAAGTTTCAGAGTGGCCCCTGGATGACATAGCCAACAGTAGTCACCTGTTCAGAACGACAGACGCTAACACGCATCTGACGCACATGTCTACTGTACAGTCAGTGAAGGGAGAAATGTACAATAAACAACTTCATTCAAAAAGAGTTCAATGGAAAAACCAATCCCCCCTAGCTTAGCTCCCCGTGAAGTGTTGGGTTAAGCTGATTTACAATGCGATATCACCACGTAGTGTTACGGTTTCCAATGGGCGTAAAAACACACAGGTGGAGCATTGTGTCAACTCTGAGCTGAACGAGACCTGAGGAATGCAATATGTATGCAACAATGCAACAGGTTGGTTAATGGTTATGGAGACCCTTGGAGACGAACAGGGCATGCAAATACCTGAGCTATGCAGAGAGAGGGAAAACAATCTCCTCGACACGCCTCCAGCATTCACAGACAATCACCATGACGACTTTGACCAAACCATTCCTCCACCTCTTCCCTTGGAAACCCAAGGAGCACTCAGTAACTTGAGAAGTTGGAGACTCTCTTCAGTCTCTCGAAATGTAAAGACTGCGTTCTCCTGTCTCATTGAGGAGAACAGTAGAGTATGGTGGATATAGGACTGCGTTCTCCTGTCTCATTGAGGAGAACAGTAGAGTATGGTGGATATAGGACTGCGTTCTCCTGTCTCATTGAGGAGAACAGTAGAGTATGGTGGATATAGGACTGCACACTCCTGTCTCATTGAGGAGAACAGTAGAGTATGGTGGATATAGGACTGCACACTCCTGTCTCATTGAGGAGAACAGTAGAGTATGGTGGATATAGGACTGCACACTCCTGTCTCATTGAGGAGAACAGTAGAGTATGGTGGATATAGGACTGCACACTCCTGTCTCATTGAGGAGAACAGTAGAGTATGGTGGATATAGGACTGCACACTCCTGTCTCATTGAGGAGAACAGTAGAGTATGGTGGATATAGGACTGCACACTCCTGTCTCATTGAGGAGAACAGTAGAGTATGGTGGATATAGGACTGCGTTCTCCTGTCTCATTGAGGAGAACAGTAGAGTATGGTGGATATAGGACTGCGTTCTCCTGTCTCATTGAGGAGAACAGTAGAGTATGGTGGATATAGGACTGCACACTCCTGTCTCATTGAGGAGAACAGTAGAGTATGGTGGATATAGGACTGCACACTCCTGTCTCATTGAGGAGAACAGTAGAGTATGGTGGATATAGGACTGCGTTCTCCTGTCTCATTGAGGAGAACAGTAGAGTATGGTGGATATAGGACTGCACACTCCTGTCTCATTGAGGAGAACAGTAGAGTATGGTGGATATAGGACTGCACACTCCTGTCTCATTGAGGAGAACAGTAGAGTATGGTGGATATAGGACTGCACACTCCTGTCTCATTGAGGAGAACAGTAGAGTATGGTGGATATAGGACTGCACACTCCTGTCTCATTGAGGAGAACAGTAGAGTATGGTGGATATAGGACTGCACACTCCTGTCTCATTGAGGAGAACAGTAGAGTATGGTGGATATAGGACTGCACACTCCTGTCTCATTGAGGAGAACAGTAGAGTATGGTGGATATAGGACTGCACACTCCTGTCTCATTGAGGAGAACAGTAGAGTATGGTGGATATAGGACTGCACACTCCTGTCTCATTGAGGAGAACAGTAGAGTATGGTGGATATAGGACTGCACACTCCTGTCTCATTGAGGAGAACAGTAGAGTATGGTGGATATAGGACTGCACACTCCTGTCTCATTGAGGAGAACAGTAGAGTATGGTGGATATAGGACTGCACACTCCTGTCTCATTGAGGAGAACAGTAGAGTATGGTGGATATAGGACTGCACACTCCTGTCTCATTGAGGAGAACAGTAGAGTATGGTGGATATAGGACTGCACACTCCTGTCTCATTGAGGAGAACAGTAGAGTATGGTGGATATAGGACTGCACACTCCTGTCTCATTGAGGAGAACAGTAGAGTATGGTGGATATAGGACTGCACACTCCTGTCTCATTGAGGAGAACAGTAGAGTATGGTGGATATAGGACTGCACACTCCTGTCTCATTGAGGAGAACAGTAGAGTATGGTGGATATAGGACTGCACACTCCTGTCTCATTGAGGAGAACAGTAGAGTATGGTGGATATAGGACTGCACACTCCTGTCTCATTGAGGAGAACAGTAGAGTATGGTGGATATAGGACTGCACACTCCTGTCTCATTGAGGAGAACAGTAGAGTATGGTGGATATAGGACTGCACACTCCTGTCTCATTGAGGAGAACAGTAGAGTATGGTGGATATAGGACTGCACACTCCCATGGAGGTGTCAAACTCTTATCAGTGGTGTAAATACATTAACAAAATGTCAACATCAATCATAGTTAAACTAGTGCATTTAACATAATTAATTCACGTATTTGAGGATTTGACAAAATAGCATACGCAGCCTTTTCCCCAAAATTAACTGAAAAATACATTTAAAAAACATAGAAAAGTTGCATAGACACATTCACACATACACACATCCAATTAGTGTTATGGTGGGCCAGCTGACCTAAACCCTCAGCTGTGCAGGAAGTCACAGGAAGCCAGAACACTAGAGGAAGGGAAGCACCTGTGTTTGTCCTGCAGGGCCACAATCAGTGGAACAACGGCAACATCCTGCCACTTCCTGCCAGAATGCTAGTCTATGTACAGGGAGGAGGAAAACATGAATTCCATAACTGGAGCTGTGTAAATATGGAACATGAGGTGCGCACCTACTGTAACGTGAGCAACGAATATGGGTATATTGTGTAAGTATGTCTCCACATGTCTGGACTATGGATGTCAAATTAACTGTGTTGGGAATAGTCCCCATCCGGCACTGATACATATTCACATCATGGTTAGTGGCATAGTTAGCTGGCCTTTTTTCCCACTTACGTTTGAGGCAGCACCCGAAGCAGAGACCTGTGTCAAAACGTGTTCTGTCTCAGTGAGGAGAAGAGGACAGTACAACTTGCTCTCTCTCACTCTTGAGGACAACCATGTTTACACTTAACTGGTGATAAGATAACAGTGAACTGGTGCCAACAGTAGAAGTACACACTGTGTAACACTGGGAATGGTTTGTCTCCTCCGCTGCTGTCGAGCCAACTCCCTGCCTGGACAAATACAAAGACTGCATGGACCATTGGGCTGATTTAATCAAAGCCAATACATTCATGAGGGCTGTGAACTGGTGTTTCACTTCATGTGCATAGCTAGGGAATATGTTATGGTTTGGGGCAGGAACGTATGTGGGCGCCTACATTGATAAACTTAATGATATACAGTACTTTATGATAGAAATGTACATGAATGTGCTGATGAACTTGAGCGTGCCAATCGTAAAAAAAAAACTAAATACAAACTACACACAATCAAAGTCTACATACATGTAGGTTCTATGTCCTACTCAATGTCATTGCTGATGTCAAATAAATCTGTATCATTCAATAATTCCTTATTGCATATGGAGCTAAATGCTGAGTAATCTACAGAAACTTGAGCAAGCACACTTGACCCCTGTGTGAACTTAAAGGGTAGATGTTGGAAGTACATAAAAGCCTGTGGTGGAGGAGAAACCTTATTCCATTAAACTACCAGGTTTGTGTGTTTCTGTCATCTACGTTGGAACACCACAGTATTCGTAGCTCATGCCACAATCACATTGCTAGAGCGCTTCTTGTTCCCTAAGACATATCATAAAATGTAATTTAATACAGTACAAACAATCTCATCAATTTAAAAACCACCCTTGGCAAATGTACTCTGAAGAATCACATGCTTTTGGTTTAAAGTTTGAACAAGTCCCAACAAGTGAGACCAAATTATTAGCGCTCCTCTGTGTCACAACGTGTTGACTGAGTGACACTATCAACTAGAAAAACAGGGAAACATAGATACATTAATATTATGTGACAGTTGCCAATCTGTGATACTATGAACGTAAACATTTGTTGAGCTGTTGTTATCCTATCAGTGGAGGCTGGTGGAAGGAGCTATAGGAGGAAGGGCTAATTGTAATGGCTGGAATGGAATAAACGGAACGGTGTTATGTTGCTTCACATCCATATTCAAAGTACGTAACAAAGTAACAGAGCCTGAAGAGTAAGACAGGAACGGTTCTTGAAAGAGTTGTAGTAGAGTGAACGCACCAGACAGTTTCACCTCTAAATCCTTCTAAAGATAATAGAAACCATCCTCATTTTTCATATGTAATCAAAGCCCATCCATTCAATAAAAGAAAGCCCATAGTAAATGGGAGCGAATACTGTACTGTACAGTAAGTGGGGTTAATCCTGTTTGTTTAAGGCCATGTCCCACAGGCAGTTTCTCTAACACAAATACCCATGTGGAGGGCTACTATCAAGGGACGAAACTGGAGGAGACTAGGTCGTCTGTGTCCCAAATGGCAGCCTACCCTATTGGCCCTGGTCAAAAGTAGTGCACTAAATAGGGAATAGGTTGCCATTTGCGATGCAGGCTGGAGAGGCTCCCAGTTCCTGGCTCTTATCTAAAGAGGATGAGGGATTTGGAAGGAAATAACATCACTTCTCTATCTGGTTTCGTTAATCTCTGAGGATGACTCCCAGTCAGATAGGCATCTGGGAGAAAATACCAAATAATCTACACCCTTCCCCTAATCCTTACTGTATCATATGGTTGTGAAAAGAAGTGGCATCCACTTTTAAAGGAATGTATGTTTTTTTCTGACTGTTTCAAAGGGTCAAATCTGAATTGTCTGACTCTCAGGGTAAATTGTTTTGATCCAGCTGAACATAACCAAGATTCCTGTCTATCTACATCAGGGGTGTCAAACTCATTCCATGGAGGGCCGAGTGTCTGCTGGTTTTTGGTTTCTTCTTTAAATTTGTGTCCAATTAAGACCTAGAAAACCAGGTGAGGGGAGTTCCTTACTAATCAGTAACCTTAATTAATCAATCAAGTACAACGGTAGCTCAGTTGGTAGAGAATGGCGCTTGCAACGCCAGGGTTGTGGGTTCGATTCCCACGGGGGGCCAGTATGAAAAATGTATGCACTCACTAACTGTAAGTCGCTCTGGATAAGAGCGTCTGCTAAATGACTAAAATGTAGAATGAGAGAAAGCCTGCAGACACTCGGCCCTCTGTGGATTGTGTTTGACACGTGATCTACATGTTTCAAAGGGTCAAATCTGAATTGTCTGACCTTCAGGGTACATTATTTTGATCCAGCTGAACATAACCAAGCTTCCTGTCTATCTACATATTCTAACATAGAATACAGCTACAGCATATCATACTGAATATATTTTCCCCTTTAAGGTATATCTAAGCCAATCTTAAGGAATGAATCCAACTTGGTGTATATCCTTGCAACACAACTTCAATTGTTAGCTAGTCTTAAAGTAAAGTCACCATTGACATATCTAGAGATCTGAAAACGTGAGATAATTATAGTTGGCCAAGCTGCTGGGTAATTACTACACAACATGAAAAAATTACCTACTGAGGCAACTTGAGCTGAGACTGTTTGAAGTTATCAAAGACAGTTGGACTAGACAGATAAATACTTCACTTGTCGTCAGCTGTGTGTGCAATGAAAATACATTAGTGTCAGACTGGTGCCACTGCCACAATCAGGGTTAGCGATGAATGCCTGAAGAAATGTGTAAATATGTTTTCCTTTGCTTCGACCGACATAAAACTGCATATCTATATTTTCTCATCACTAAGGTTATGTCAGCCATAACAAAGTTAATTCAGCCAAACAAAAGCCATTAAAACATTTTTCTCTATACATTTTTTTAAAGATACTGGAGTAGATCGGAGCTTTGCATCCTAGATGTGGACTAGCCTATAGCATGACAACATGCAACATGTCCATTAAGCAGGGAGGCATTAGATGGTGGTTTTAGATAAACCACATCAAATGCTTGCATTTAGGTATCTTAACAACAAACAATTATTTATTTGACCCAGCATCGCTCGTGGCTAAACAATAAATCAATTTTTTAACACCTTTCAAAGGCCATCTAGGGCCATGAAACATCAAAAAGGGAACCGAGCCACTTAAGGAAATTGCTCAAGCAAATTATACAAGTGTCGATGACAGGATCCCTCTAAACTTGAACCAGGAATGCTCTCTCCCACTAAACAGTCTCTCAGGTAGAAACGTTTTATGAAAAACTATCTTAGGTTTAATTACAGACTAGTCTGCATCTTAAGAGCAGGTCAACTCTTATTTGATTCCATCTTATGTCTTTCTGTCTGGCCTAAAACCTCACACCAAAGTCTACAGGGATATTTTACCAGGAGTATTTTATTTTAATTATATAATTATAATGCATGAAATAATGATAAGAATTCCATGTCAGACATTTTCTCCAGTGCACAATGTTAAATGAACCCTAGTAATAGCTGATGTGACACGGCCTTGAGTGTCAAAACAAACCTAGGCAAGAGTTTACAAAGTACTGAGGTAGGTATTGTTCATGGTCTGAAATGTATGTGTTCTTATGTTATTACCATGTTATGACCCCCCTCAAATGTCACTACTGTCATGCCAGGTATAATTTGTCAGACTGAGTGATAGGAGTCTGCTAACAGTCATCTGTTCATCTAGTGTATAGAGTTGGTCTAACTTAGATGTATTGACAGCCACACTTTCCCATCACCACACACACACACACACACACACACACAGTCTACATACAACATTAAAATGGCCATTTCACCTGCTTACAAAAACCTCCCACAATTTCAACAACAAAAAATGGCACCATTTACCTTCACTGAGCTGGAGAACATGCTAAAGAGTTACAGTGTATCAGAGTCTGGATGAAATGCGAAAATAGCCGTTGCTGTTTTCTCCCACATGAATAGATTCGGAAATGAGAGCTGAATTGTTGAACAGCCACATTGGTGGTCTTTTTGGTCAGATGCATAAATCAATTATGTGCGTAAAATGAGGAATGTTTAGCACCCGGGAGAGGAGCATAAGTTCCCTCCGCCACATGTTAAATGTGCCTCATATACAGTATTCTACAGTTCTGAAAGCAACAGGTGAGAACAAAAAAAAAAGAATATAAAAAATTACCTGTTTTTCAAACGCGCTTTCAGAAAGTTCTTCCCGAATGGAGCCATAGCAACTATAACACAATTATCCAAAATGAGGCCAAAAATGGGTTACAGTCACTGCATGGCCGGACGTCCGTGACTTTTTCTCAAACTGGTGTAGGTTTGTCACTCACCAAAAAGTTGAACACTGTCCCAAATCGAAACTCTTGTCATAGCGCACTTCAGTGAGAGGCCGCCCCATCGTAAAACTGAGGGTGGCGTTTATCCAAAAATGGATGCGTAAATCTCAGCCGCACTTATTCTGCGCGTTCAAAACTGTTATTTTATAATGGCTAACACATCAAAGTATACATTTGTCATTTTAAAAGTGGACAGAACAGAAGACAATATCTGTTTTTTTCCTGTGTAACTTTCTTTGATATACATTGGGAATATCGATATTCCCATTTCTGTTAGAGAGAACAAATCATTCATGCGTTCATGTTTTTCATATATGGACTATTTCACCCCTGTGTTCACTTGAGAATAGTCGTTTTGGTGGCATCATTAATGGTTTCCCACAATCCAGTCATTTATTGCAGCCCACTAGGCAGCATATGAATGCGCGATGGAAGAGCAAGTAGCCATCATTTGCTTGAGACTGACGTCTAGCGGGAGTGCATTTTCATCAAGATAGCATGACCTATGTATGGTACAATTAGACTATAATTCATCGCTGTTTGGGATTACCAGTAGCCTATGGTTTTTGATAGCAGTTGTTAATATATTATTACACAAAATGGTTATTACCCAAATAATGTCTATATTTATTTCAAATGTATGACAATGGAATCGTTTAAAATAAATAAATAAGAAAACAATATACTATAATAATCACACACATTTTGCTTGATAGTTGAATATGGTGGAAATAATCCTATAATAAAACTCTCTATACCCATAGTAATAACTTCAAAGCATCTGGTCTCAAGGTAAGAAGAGTGATACAACTTTCATTTTACTACATTGAACTAGGCTTGATGAGACACCACTAAATCATCATTTAGACACCAGCTAAAACACAGAAATAACTGTTAGAAAAATATTGGGGTTTATAGAGTATTTGTAGAGCCCTGAGAGTGTGTCCCTGAATCCCAGTGAGACAGGGGGTCCTCAGCTTCATACACACAGCTCGCCTTCACAAACAAATCAGGAAACCAATCAATCTACCCACGCTGAAGTAATAAAAATAACCAAATATGAAAATAACCACATCTAGAAGTTGTATGACGCCAAACCTTGATGTGTGACACGGGGGTGACGTCTGATGTCATGATGACACAGCGCCGGGGCTCGTGGGTTGAGAAAGAGGGGGAGAGGGTGTTGAGAGAGAGAGAAAGGGGGAGAGTGGAGGGGGACGGAGGATGAAGGCGGGGGGAGGGGGGGTGAGAGAGTGGTCCTCTGACATCATTCTACCTCTTATATACTGAGGGAATGGAGCCCAGTGTTCTTCACTTCCTTCACTCTACCTAAAGCCAGGAGGACTCAGTCACACTGTCACTGACAGGAAAAAGAGAACACAGGGATAAACAGACTGAGTGAGTACACTCCTTCTCCTCCTTCTCCACCTCCATCTCTCTCTCTCTTTCTGCATCTGACCCCTAACCCTATGGACTTGGGTCCTGCTTAGCTAGCTGGATTCAGAGTGTGGGATTTTCTCCAAGATGCAGGCACAGTTGGCGTGTGTACTTCTCCTCTGTTTGACGTGTGGCATATTATGTTCAGGTAAGCACGGGCATCCTTTGACATCCTTTCCTAATGATGCTAATTGATTTGCTACCTTATGAGTATTATATTGGTTGCATTGTCAACTGATTAGGTTGGATTATATCTTGAAAGAACAGGACATATACTCAGAGACTAGGGACTAACTGAATTCCTCTCAAACATACTTTTGCAACAGGTGGATTTCACCATGCACACTTTCTTGTCCATTCACATCCATTGACTACCCTGACATTCCTATCAAGTAGACATAACCTCTCTGAAAATATGCTCTGACATAGTGTATTTTGTTATTTATATGTTTGTAAGTATTTAGAACCCATAAATGACATTATTTTATTAAATCATGTTTAGTTGAAATTCTACAAAATTCAATTCACCAACAACACAAGTTTAGCAAATTGAAGGTAATCTTCTTCAACCTACTTCATATGTAAAGTACATACCTGGAGAGTTGTATTACATTGCAGCAAAATATTAATACAATACATTCATTTTCAACATATTTTTGGTATGCAACGTTCTAGTGGGGTAGATCTGCAGAGATACAGGGTGTGCATGGGTTTATTCTAGCCCAGCACAGAACTGTCCATCTATTCATTTAATCAATGCCCTAGCCTAGTTGTCTCAGGTGTTTTAGAGCTAAGACAGCCAATTGACACTTTCCAGGACCAGGGTTTCTGACCACTGGGTTACTTAATGCATCAACACACATCTGACTGTCCACTCGTTGATTACCCCCCTCTCTCTCTCTCTCTCTCTCTCTCTCTCTCTCTCTCTCTCTCTCTCTCTCTCTCTCTCTCTCTCTCTCACTCTCGCTCTCTCGCTCTCTGTCTCTCTCTCTCCCCCCCCCCCCCCCCCCCTCTCTCTCTCTCTCTCTCTCTCTCTCTCTCTCTCTCTCTCTCTCTCTCTCTCTCTCTCTCTTTCGCTCGCTCTCCCCCCCTCTACCTCTCTCTCTTTCTCGTTCTCTCTCTCTCGCTCTCTCTCTCCCTCTCTCTCTCTCTCTCCCCCTCGCTCTCCCTCCCGATCTAGCGGCACCCAAAAGAGCCGTAGCCCTTTCCTGCAGTAAAATGACCAGATCGCCCTCTAGTGGCCTCATGGGTGGAATGTTATTAATATTTTTCATTATTTCATAACTAATAAACATATATTTTAAAAACAACAGACGAAAATCCGGTGTTTCTACTGTATGTCAAACGGTTTTGTTATATTTCAGACTTCTGTGATGTATATAAAGTGTAATGTTGGGACGCAAACTCAAAATGTAATACATTTCAACTCTATACCTGACATGGTACAGGTGTCTTCTATTTTTTAAGCCCATAACCATGCGTTTGAGGTGTATACTTTTGTTTCAAAGTAGATTTGTTTAAGACTACCAAGAAACACTCTGTGTGACCCTGATTTAGCCCACTGCAGTATTAACTTCCTGGCTCAAGGAGAAAAAGTGATTTGATTGAACATCTAATCAAGGTTTGGTTATCTGAACTCTGTGATACGCTTCAAAATGCATATCAAAAAGCTTTGAGCTTTTCTTGGTTGAGTTTTATTGCACCTCTAGCCGATGTTTGAGGGTGCCTAATGGATCAGGCTGTAACAGAAAGTTAGTAGGCTTCAAATCGGCTCGCGAGGATTAGGCTATGAGGGCTACATTTGCACCAAACAGATAAATTAAGTTGGATAAAGCTGTTGTAGGAAATGCTAGAAAAACATTAAGTCAAGGCGATAGAAATAACGTTTTTATTGAAATGTTGATTTCAGGATTGGAGCACAAAATACCTGTATTATACCTGTATTAGTGTTGTTATATGCCTACCTGTATGATACCTATATCTGTACAACTCTTGTTTTGTGTCTATCTGACAGATGTTGACCAGGAACAGCGGGCGATAGAGGAGGAGCTATTGAGCAGTCTCTTTACTTCAAAGGTACTGTACTGCTTCCACTTTGCACCTGTCAGATCTGAGATGTGTGTGCGTGTGTGTGTGTGTTTGTGTGTGTGTGTGTGTGTTTGTGTGTGTGTGTGTGTTTGTGTGTGTGTGTGTGTGTTTGTGTGTTTGTGTGTGTGTGTGTTTGTGTGTGTGTGTGTTTGTGTGTTTGTGTGTATGTGTGTTTGTGTGTGTGTGTGTGTTTGTGTGTTTGTGTGTGTGTGTGTTTGTGTGTTTGTGTGTGTGTGTTTGTGTGTGTGTGTGTTTGTGTGTTTGTGTGTGTGTGTGTGTGTGTGTGTGTGTGTGTGTGTGTGTGTGTGTGTGTGTGTGTGTGTGTGTGTGTGTGTGTGTGTGTGTGTGTGTGTGTGTGTGTGTGTGTGTGTGTGTTTGCAGGTAGTGCCCCTGTAACGCAGGTGCTCTTTCATGGGGGCTGGATATAGACCTGTCCTTTAGATATGTCATCTTCCACTCTAGGTTTCTGTTTCAACTTTTTCGTTGTTGATTCTATTTGTTCATAGTTTCACAGGTTTCTGTACACACACACACACACACACACACACACACACACACACACACACACACACACACACAAACACACGTACACATACACATACACATACTCATACACATACACACGCAATGGGAATTGAATTAATTGATTACTAGAGGAACTAAAGGAGATGGAACTGGAACTAGTGGAGCCTGTAGACTGATTACCTGAGCTAATACCATTCAGATTGTCCTGACAGCAACATAGCGCTGCGCGGCCACACACACACACACACACACACACACACACACACACACACACTCTCTCTCACTCCCTACTCCCCACTCTCAGTCTGATAAATGAGTGGAGATGAGGCGGACACACTGAGACATGACTATGACAAATAAGCTCTGGGATTTATGGCTTATTATGTTTCTAAGGTTCCTTGGAGGGCTGATTGTAATAATAGGTGGCCAGATGAGTGATGGAGTGCTCAAGAAGACACTGGAGAGACAGTGTTGTATTAGACACACGGGTTTTCCTTTTCCCTCTTTAGATTCTATACACATTACACATGGTTCCATTGGGGATCAGTTTGCTAATATCTGTTGAAATAGGTTGACTATTGTTTCCATGACACTTGTTGATGTTCTTCTTTGGCGGCTGTTTGACAGGCCATAAAAAAGACAACTGCACAAATGATCAGTGCTGTTAAACAACAGTTATTATTTCATAAGTATCTGTCATGTCAATTTATAACCACTGCATGTGTTCACACACATTTGACTTAACAGAATAAAAAAGAGTGGAATTAGACCAGGGAATTAGACCAGGGAATTAGACTAATGGCTGGATTCAATCCATATCGCTGAAGTATCACGGAAGCTCACGTTGAAATTCAAAAGGTAATCTCCGACATTTGCAGCGTTTCCGTGAGCCGACATTTGCAGCGTTTACCGTGAATGCAGTCTCCGCTAACGCGGGAACGTTGCCTTTTAAATTTAAATCGAGCTGTAACGCGCATCTTCCACGATACTTCTGATTGGATTGAATTGAGGACGAAATCAATTGGTGAGTAAGGTGAGATAAACTTTTTCTGGATAAACCAGTAGTCAGTGTTAATAATGGCTGATGTAGTAATCTAGCCAGTGGATAATCTCGGCACCCATAACTGTCATGACAGACTAGCCAGTGACAGACAATTCAATAGAAATGGGGACGGGCCATTAAAATGGCAGTTAGTTGCGCTACTGGGGATGCTGGCATTATTGGACCATTCCTGCTCCATAAAAACGGGATCCGTCCCTCAGTCCCTCATTGATTAAGTGATACTGAGCGAAAAGACGAAGGATGAGGCACAATTTAAAGTTAATCTACCTCTCGTCTCACAACCCAGTGTGTTAATAAAACAAGAGCTCATTTGTAATTGTAGGGTTTTCTAAATGTTAATCTTGTCAGGAACCCACAACACTATCCAGCCAGACCGAGACGTCCTATCTGTCGTGTCGCTGGGGGGGTTTATGGCTGCTCAGTACAACACAAATCCACTCGGTGACATTTCTACCCCTTGGCCTACAAATCCATATGTAATATCTAACAACTCCTCTCTCAACAATGGCGATGCCAGGAAATAAAAGTGCTATCCTTTGCCATCTATAAAAGCAAAGCTGATAGGTGAGATGGGGTTTGAGGTGATTTAGAAGCTCCAATCTTATGTTCCTTATGACTCTGTTCATCATTGTCAGTGACACCCGGGAGGGAGTCTGGGCTGTGTACTGTTAGGGACTCGGCCCACGCACAGGGGCCCCCACAGGCAGCGGCAGGGGCTTCACACCATCCAACACCACAAGCTCAAACTAGATTATGACAGAGCAGGCTTGGAGCTAGATAAGGTTAAGATCTGACTGATCTATTGCCATGAATTGTGAGAGCGAGCAGAAAGCACACTTATGCACACCACACACACACACACACACACACTGTCTTAATTATTTCCTATCGTCTCCCACATGAAACAGAGCAAGCAGAACGCCCCCTACTGGCGTTTGTCCCTGGTGAACGTGTGCAGGATGGTGAACAGCCTGATAAACAGCCGGTTGTGGAGAGAACAGGAGGAGTACAACACTGGGGAGGAGCTGGGGGAGAGGCTGGCCTCCCTGCCTGAGCCCCTGGACGAGCTCCTCGACCTACAGCACATCTGCAGAATACTGCAGCCCCGAGAGGTGAGGGACGCACACAGGGATGCATGCATACATACATACGTACACTGGGATATACAGACACTAAGGGCTGGATTCAGAGGTGTCGGAGGGGGAACTGCGTTAGAGCTATCCACAAGCGGCTCGTTGCGTTACCTTATTGCAGACGCTGCCATTGGATGCAACCAAACCACAGCCGACTCTAATCCGTCCAATCCCTTGAAGCCGAGTCAGAAATTCATGCAGCCGCTTTACAAGTTCAAACACTCGAATTAGACTGATAGGCTACAATCCCCCCATCCAAATGAACAGGAAAACACCTCAACTACCTCAACTAGCCGGTGCCCCCGCTCATTGACTCTGCACAGGTACCCCCCCCTGTATATAGCCTCCCAACTGTTATTTTATTTTATTTCTGCTCTTTTTTTCTCAACACTTATTTGTTGTTGTTGTTTTATTTTACTTTTTTTGAAAAAAATTAATTCATTGTTGGTTAAGGGCTGTAAGTAAGCATTTCATGGTAATGTCTACACCTGTTGTATTCGGCGCGTGTGGCAAATAAAATTTGATTTGATTTGATTTGCATCAGCCTAACATCAATGGTTTGACATTTGAGAGTCATTATTTCTAACATGGATAGAGCCTACACTTCCTGGTACCCTTTTGAACTTCTAAATGCAGTAGGGATAATAAGTATAGGAGTGGTTTGTGACACACAACAGCAGCCGCTCACTGATACAGTATGAAAAATGTATGCACTCACTAACTGTAAGTCGCTCTGGATAAGAGCGTCTGCTAAATGACTAAAATGTAAAAAATACAGTTTGTCAGCTCATACCGCAGTTACACCTCCAACACCGTCAAAATATCTGCTATGCGGATGTCGGCCAATGCAGATTAGCGCTCAATCTGATTGAGTCAGGCCACAGATAGGGATGACTATACCGACACCTACAATGACAGAGGCTGATACACTGCAAAGATAGACATTTTCCCATTTGAATAGAACAACTTTCATGCAGACATATGCATTTTAAGAAGGTCTCACACACACACACACACACACAAAAACACACACACACACTCACACACACACACTCACACACACACACACACACACACACACACACACACACACACACACACACACACACACACTCACACACACACACACACACTCACACTCACACACACACACACACACACACACAGAAGGTCTACAGAGAGCAGTACACACACACAAAGACATATAAACAGGGCCACACACATATCGCTCACTCAAGCTCACCCACGATGAGCGTCCATCCCTGGGCCCTGCACAGCGCTAAACACCCACGATGAGCGTCCATCCCTGGGCCCTGCACAGCGCTAAACACCCACGATGAGCGTCCATCCCTGGGCCCTGCACAGCGCTAAACACCCACGATGAGCGTCCATCCCTGGGCCCATCACAGCGCTAAACACCCACGATGAGCGTCCATCCCTGGGCCCATCACAGCGCTAAACACCCATGATGAGCGTCCATCCCTGGGCCCATCACAGCGCTAAACACCCACGATGAGCGTCCATCCCTGGGCCCTGCACAGCGCTAAACACCCCTCATTAAATGCCTATCCTTCTCCTCATGTTGATGTGCACACGGTCAGCTCCACATCTCCTCACACGTCATGGTCGAGGTTTCTTCAGATCACCTGTTTTCTCATGCATGGAAGAACACACTAAACACTTGTTTAAACCACAGCTGCATAGGTACAGCCAGCCATTATCTGATGTCACGATTATTATTAATGTCTGCGTTCCAAATGGCACCCTATTCTTTAAAGTGCACTACTTTTGACCAGAGCCCTATGGGCCTTGTCAAAAGAAGTGCGCTATACAATGGAATATAGGGTGTAATTTGGGACGCATACCATGTGTTATATTTGCATTATGCACCAGGAGTGGCTTATTCTGTCTTTCTTTACAGCTGCTTGGCAACTCTCAAGAGTACTTAGACGCCGATCAAAACAGTGACAACCCGCTCAAAAGGAAATCACCGTATATTTTTAAGAGGCAAGTGAAAAACACCAAAGCTCGGAGGCCGTACATCTTGAAGCGGAGGTCATTTTACTGACCCACCCCTGGGAGGAGAAAGAAAGACACTATACATTCTGTGGATATGTGACCATACGTGCTCTCTGTTGTAGTGTTATAACTGATGTTTCCGCCGTGTTTTGTCTATACAGATGATATCTCAAACCTGTGTCCATCGCTTTAGGTCTCTACTCACATTCTAGGCCCAATCCTGCTCCAAATTTAAATAAAAGCAAACAAAAGCAGTAAGCAAACGTGTGTCTTTTGAGAGACTTTATATTTACTATATTTGTTCACTACATTTAGTTATTTCCAATGTGATTAAACAATACATATTTAAAAACCACTGAGACGTGACAGTCTTTTTTCAGAACTCTAGCTGCTTATGATAGCAAACATCAAAATGAGAGCAAGCATTATCTCACTGGTTTCCTTTCAAGTCACATTTAAACCATCTCAGGGACCAGTCAGCAACATCCCATTTTGGAGATTGGATTTCATTAAACATCAGGGTGATATAGCTACTGTCACAGAGATACACGTTTCAGATTAAAATTCAACACGAAGTAAAACAATTGTGAGGCAAAAGTTCTGTGTAGCCTCTTTAACGTTAGAGAGAACATAAACGGGGAGAGTGGGGTAAGTTGAGCCAAAGGGTTAGTTGAGCCACCCCCTGTTTCTAGGAAACCATACACAACATTTATCATGTGACCAAATATTTAGGAAGAGGTCATCATTTCATGGAGTCTGTGAAGGAAGAAACCACATGGAAAAAGTGGTAAATTAGGTCCCAAAAAACAGATTTTCACCAAGTGAAATGAATGTATTGTGTTAGAGGTTTCATGATCCTTGTATTTAAACCAAAGTAGACTGTTGTATCCATCAGTTGGGGTCTCTTTAAGCTATAATATGAGGTCCTAAACCGAGCATGAAAGTGCATCCTTGTAGCTGTGTGGGCTAATATAGTCAAAATGGTTGCTTTGCAATTGTGCCATTTCGCCAGGGTCAAGTTGAACCAATGGCTCAACATACCCCATACAAATGATCATTACATTTAGTCAGTTTTATGCATTATAGGGCCGACTCCGACCTGAGTTAAGAGTGTAAATGGAACGGAATTCCCTTTGTATGCACTTTTCTCTCTACACGTATTCTGGCTTTAAACTTAAGCATGAGAAAAGCATGTTATTCGCCTGCTATTCTTATGGGTGGGAGATTGAATAAATGAAGGTGTGGCAGAGGTGTGTCTACAGATACAGAGAACAGGAGGGCTTCTTAAAGAAAAACTAACAGGTCTGTGAGAGCCGGAATTCTTATTGGTTGGTAGGTGGTCAAATACTTATGTCATGCAATAAAATGCAAATGAATTACTTAAAAATCATACAATGTGATTTTCTTTTTGTTTTAGATTCCGTCTCTCACAGTTGAAGTGTACCTATGATCAAAATGACAGACCTCTACATGCTTTGTAAGTAGGAAAACCTGCAAAATCGGCAGTGTATCAAATACTTGTTCTCCCCACTGTATGCTGTATTCTGACCTTGACTTAATGCCTTAATAATTCCACCACCTTTACATGTGAGGAAACCATGAATAAGGTCTGATCGAAAAAAACACCATTCTCCATGCACCGTAATTTACAACTTGATAAGAGCCATTTATAAGAGCTAAAGTGGGGGGAAAAAGTATTTGATCCCCTGCTGATTTTGTACGTTTGCCCACTGACAAAGAAATGATCAGTCTATAATTTTAATATTTGAACAGTGAGAGACAGAATAACAACAAAACAATCCAGAAAAACGCATGTCAAAAATGTTATAAATTGATTTGCATTTTAAATGAGGGAAATAAGTATTTGACCCCCTCTCAATCAGAAAGATTTCTGGCTCCCAGGTGTCTTTTATACAGGTAATGAGCTGAGATTCGGAGCACACTCTTAAAGGGAGTGCTCCTAATCTCAACTTGTTACCTGTATAAAAAACACCTGTCCACAGAAGTAATCAATCAATCAGATTCCAAACTTTCCACCATGGCCAAGACCAAAGAGCTCTCCAAGGATGTCAGGGACAAGATTGTAGACCTACACAAGGCTGGAATGGGCTACAAGACCATCGCCAAGCAGCTTGGTAAGAAGGTGACAACAGTTGGTGCAATTATTCGCAACTGGAAGAAACACAAAAGAACTGTCAATCTCCCTTGGCCTGGGGCTCCATGCAAGATCTCACCTTGTGGAGTTGCAATGATCATGAGAACAGTGAGGAATCAGCCCAGAACTACACAGGAGGATCTTGTCAATGATCTCAAGGCAGCTGGGACCATAGTCACCAAGAAAACAATTGGTAACACACTACGCCGTGAAGGACTGAAATCCTGCAGCGCCCGCAACGTCCCCCTGTTCAAGAAAGAACATATACAGGGCCGTCTGAAGTTGTTGTGGTCAGATGAGACCAAAATCGAGCTCTTTGGCATCAACTCAACTCGCCGTGTTTGGAGGAGGAGGAATGCTGCCTATGACCCCAAGAACACCATCCGCACCGTCAAACATGGAGGTGGAAACATGCTTTGGGGGTGTTTTTCTGCTAAGGGGACAGGACAACTTCACCGCATCAAAGGAACGATGGATGGCACCATGTACCATCAAATCTTGGGTGAGAACCTCCTTCCCTCAGCCAGGGCATTGAAATGGGTTGTGGATGGGTATTCCAGCATGACAATGACCCAAAACACACGGCCAAGGCAACAAAGGAGTGGCTCAAGAAGAAGCACATTAAGGTCCTGGAGTGGCCTAGCCAGTCTCCAGACCTTAATCCCATAGAAAATCTGTGGAGGGAGCTGAAGGTTCGAGTTGCCAAACGTCAGGTTCGATACCTTAATGACTTGGAGAAGATCTGCAAAGAGGAGTGGGACAAAATCCCTCCTGAGATGTGTGGAAACCTGGTGGCCAACTACAAGAAACGTCTGACCTCTGTGATTGCCAACAAGGGTTTTGCCACCAAATACTAAGTCATGTTTTGCAGAGGGGTTAAATACTTATTTCCCTCATTAAAATGCAAATCAATTTATAACATTTTTGACATGCGTTTTTCTGGATTTTTTTGTTGTTATTCTGTCTCTCACTGTTCAAATAAACCTACCATTAACATTATAGACTGATCATGTCTTTGTCAGTGGGCAAACATACAAAATCAGCAGGCTTTGTTCCCTCACTGTAGGTAAATGAGTAGTCCATTTGGATAAGGGGATTGTAAATATAAATGACACTTGTTTTAGATCTATTTTACCTTGTAATCGTTGGAGACAAATGTGAAACCAGTCATATGGCAGCAAACTGAAGCATATCAACATATCAACTTTCCCACAGTAAAGTTTATGAAATGCTGTGCCATTATGCAGAAATGCTGTGACATTATGTACGGTCTTTTAACTTTCAGGGATGGACACTCTGGAAAGTCTTAATTACAGGCTACCCCGACTTTCTCTGTTTCCTATTTCTATCATGTTAAATATTTGCCACTATCAGTATGGACCGTCAGTAGGCCTAATAACCACACATTTTCAACTGCCAATTTACTGTTAGTTCCCTTCAGTTGGTATAGGCTACATTATCATTCCATTTAATTACATTGTGTGATGAGTGTGATGAAAGGAGTCAGGCGCAGGAGGGTAATCACCGAATACCGAGTTTATTCCTTCGTTCCCCTCCCACTCCACGAGGTACTGAAGGCCCCCCACCCGACGCCTCGAATCCAGGATGGAGCGGACAGAGTACGCCGGGGCCCCCTCGATATCCAGAGGAGGTGGAGGAATCTCCCGCACCTCAGACTCCTGTAGCGGACCAACCACCACCGGCCTGAGGAGAGACACATGAAACGAGGGGTTACTATGGTAATCAGGGGGAAGTAATAACCTATACGTGACCTCGTTGATTCTCCTCAGGACTTTGAATGGCCCCACAAACCGCGGGCTCAGCTTCCGGCAGGGCAGGCGGAAGGGCAGATTCCGGGTCGAGAGCAAGACGCGATCCCCCGGTATGAAGACCAGGGCCTCACTGCGGTGACGGTCAGCGTTGGCCTTCTGACGATGCACGGCACGCTGGAGGTGAATGTGGGCAGCGTCCCACGTGTCCTCCGCGTGCCGAAACCAGTCATCCACCGCAGGAGCCTCGGTCTCGCTCTGGTGCCACGGTGCCAGAACCGGTTGGTAACCTAAAACACATTGGAATGGTGTTAGGTTAGTAGAGGAGTGGCAGAGAGAGTTCTGGGCATATTCTGCCCATGGCAAGAACACCGACCACTCCCCCGGCCGGTCCTGGAAGTAGGACCGCAGGAACCTACACACATCCTGATTTACCCCTTCCACCTGCCCATTTGACTCGGGGTGGAACCCAGAGGTCAGGCTAACCGAGACCCCCAGACATTCCATGAACGCCTTCCAAACCTTGGACGTAAACTGGGGACCTCGGTCGGACACTATATCCTCGGGCACCCCGTAGTGCCGGAAGACGTGAGTAAACAGGGCCTCCGCAGTCTGCAGGGCCGCGGGAGACCGGCCAGAGGAAGGAGGCGGCAGGACTTGGAGAAGCGGTCCACAACGACCAGGATGGTGGTGTTACCTTGGGAGAGGGGAAGATCAGTCAAAAAATCAATACTAAGGTGAGACCATGATCGTTGTGGAACTGGTAAAGGTTGTAGCTTACCCGCTGGGAGGTGCCTAGGTGCCTTACTCTGGGCGCACACCGAGCAGGAGGAGACGTACACCCTCACGTCCTTAGCCAAGGTAGGCCACCAGTACTTTCCGATCAAGCAGCGCACTGTACGACTGATACCTGGGTGACCAGAGGATGGTGACGTGTGTGCCCAGAAGATCAGACGATCACGGATAAGAGCAGGCACATAACGCAGCCCAGCTGGACACTGCGGTGGAGATGGATCTGTGCGTAATGCCTACTCTATATCCAGCTCCACAATGCAGGATGCTGGGAGTATGGGGGTGTTGTCTCTGGGACTATCCTCTGTGTCATACAGTCGGGACAGTGTGTCTGCCTTCACGTTCTTCGTACCCGGAATGTATGACAGTGTAAAATCAAACCGGGTGAAGAATAGGGCCCACCTGGCCTGGCGAGGATTCAGCCTCCTCACTGCCCGGATGTACTCCAGGTTACGGTGGTCTGTCCAGACGAGGAAAGGGTGTTTCGCCCCTTCGAGCCAATGCCTCCACACGGTCAAAGCTCGGACAACAGCCAACAGCTCCCGATCACCAACGTCGTAGTTCTGCTCCGCCGGGCTGAGCTTCTTAGAGAAGAAGGCACAGGGGCGGAGCTTGGGTGGCATGCCTGAGCATTGGGACAGGACAGCACCTATCCCTACCTCGGACGCATCCACCTCCACTACGAACGGTAGTGATGGATCGGGGTCGGCCAGTACCGGAGCTGAGGCGAAGAGACCCCGCAGACTCCTGAAGGCCAGGTCATCCTCAGCAGACCAGTGGAGCCGGGACAGCCCACCCTTCAACAGGGATGTAATGGGAGCTGCAACCTTGACAAAGCCCCGGATAAACCTCCGATAGTAGTTGGCAAAGCCAAGGAAGCGCTGTACCTCCTTAACCGTGGTTGGAGTCGGCCAATTACTCACGGCTGAAATGCGATCTCCCTCCATCTCCACACCTGAGGTGGTAATGCGGTATCTGAGGAAGGAGACAGACTGCTGGAAAAACATACACTTCTCTGCCTTGGCATAAAGGTCATTTTCCAACAGTCGGGCCGGCACTTTGCGAACCAGGGACAAATGCTTGTCGCGAGTAGCGGAATACACCAGGATGTCATCGATGTAGACCACCACACCACGACCAAGCATGTCCCGAAACACCTCTTTCACAAAGGACTGGAAGACGGATGGAGCATTCATCAAACCGTAGGGCATCACCAGGTATTCATAATGCCCCCGGTTGTGCTGAATGCTGTCTTCCACTCATCCCCCTCCCAAACACGCACCAGGTAGTATGCACTCCTGAGCTCTAGCTTAGTGAAGAAGCGCGCCCCATGTATTGACTCAATCACTGACGGAATGAGGGGGAGAGGATAACTAAATCTAATCGTCTCCTTGTTCAGTGATCGATAATCAATGCACGGGCGCAGACCACCGTCTTTCTTCTTCACAAAGAAGAAACTCGAGGAGGCGGGTGAAGTGGAGGGATGTATATACCCCTGGCCCAGGGACTCGGAGACGTATGTTTCCATAGCCTCCGTTTCAGCCTGCGACAGGGGGTACACATGACTCCTGGGAGGTACAGCGTCTACCCGAAGGTTTATCGTGCAATCCCCCGCCCGATGAGGTGGTAATTTAGTCACACGCGTCTTAGAAAACACGTGTGCCAAATCGAGGTATTCGGGGGGAATGCGCGAGGTGGAGGTACCGTCTGGACTTTCCACCGTGGTTGCACCAACGGAAACATCTAGACACCTACCCTGACACTCTCGCGACCACCCCGTGAGAGCCCTCTGCGGCCATGATAAGGTGGGGTTGTGGAGTGCTAGCCAAGGGATACCTAATACCACAGGGAAAGCAGGAGACTCAATAATCGAAAGAATAACCCGCTCACAATGTGTCTCCTGGGTGATCATGGTGACTGGTATAGTGACTTACGTAACAATCCCGGACCCTAATGGTCGACTATCGAGTGCTCTGATGGGGAGTGGAATGGATAGGGGAACCAATGAAATGCCTGAATCGACTAGCGCCTTACACTGGGGAACTACCATGTGATTGGGAAAGTGGATAGGTAGGGTACAGTGCGCAGCAGAGGGCTCTGAACAAGTGTGGGTGTTTCTGTGATGAGTGCGATGAAAGGAGTCAGGCGCAGGAGGGTAATCACCGAATACAGAGTTTATTCCTTCGTTGACACATAACTGCGCTCAAATAGTGATCAACGAAACAGGCACAGGGGAAACTCTCATCCCTGGCAAATACATGGTAAAGGTAGAATCCAATAATACATAGGCACAGGGGAAAATCTACCCTGGCAACAAAATGTACGAGTAGCTCCACCCAGCTATACTACCTACTATCTAACAATCACCCACAAGGACAAGGGGGCAGAGGGAACACTTATACACAGACTAATGAGGGGATTAGAACCAGGTGTGTGTGATTGACAAGACAAGACAAATGTGATGTGACGGCAGTGGTTAGTAAGCCTGTGACGACGAACGCCGAAGCCTGCCCGAACAAGGAGGGGAGGCAGCCTCGGCCAAAGTCGTGACACATTGTTTCATTTACCTTCATTTGCTTCCTCTGTAAACATCGTCACGTCCGTGTGGTTGTTGTTGAGGATCATTAGTAGGCTAATTAATTCATTATGGTCCTCTGTAGCTCAGCTGGTAGTGCACGGCGCTTGTAATGCCAAGGTAGTGGGTTCGATCCCCGGGACCACCCATACACAAAAATGTATGCACGCATGACTGTAAGTCGCTTTGGATAAAAGCGTCTGCTAAATGGCATATTATTATTATTATTATTATTATTATGGAGCGGATCAAGCCATAACAGTCTGAACCCGACAAATGGCACAATACTTGGCCGTATCATCACACAGTTCCATGGTTAGTGCAGGCAATAGACTACTATTGTACACTATTCTCCCTATTATAATGTTATGTACACTAATCTTCCAACATTACCATGGGAGGAAGAATGTGTACATTTTCAGAATGAATCAAACCACCGTTTTCTTTATGGGTAAATTCTCTCCAAATCAGTTTTTTTATGATTCAAAAATACTTTTCCTAAACCTAAATAATCTACAAGATCAGAGTGTTTTTAAATCTACCAATTGGGGGCTGAAACAGAGATGAATATGCATATATTTAAGGTAAGGAATAAGGTAAGTCTGAATACCAAGTACTGAGAAGTGTGTAGGAAAGGCGTACATGTAGGAAAGGCGTACACAAGTCTGAATCAGCCCCAATATGCATAGTATTTTTACATTTTGTCATGCATATGAAATCAAGATAGTGCATTTGTATTGTTACAGAGCAGACATCATCATGCCCCGTGTATACAAACGTAAAACAAGGAGGGGTCTAGCCCCCTTTGAGGTTCTTGAGAGAGCAGCCAAGGAAGTGTGAGAAAATTGACCAAATTACACTGAAGAGGCACATTGACAAAAAAGAAAACGAACTTGTACCTGTGTAAAAGAGAGGCTATGATAGAGTAGCAGAGACACACAAGGTCTTATCTGATGACATGGAGTCTGAGCTTGCTAAACGTATCAAGAATCTTGCGGACCAGTTTCATGGGCTTAGTACCTGAAATGCAGACAACTTGCCTAAGAATTGGCACGAGGTTATGAGGTTACACCAGGGCCTGAGCCTATGTTAAAACTGTTTTAAAAAGTACAGTGTTAGAAATGTGTGTTACACTGTAGTTGTTAAACCTGTGTTTAAATGCTTGAAATACAAAAAAGGGATTGTGATTGCAACTTCCAGCGCGCGTTTACTGTGAACATTGAGGTTGTACCCGCTTTAAGTTAGTTTTAACAGTGGTAAAGTAGGATACTGTGGCTATTTGATCATAATGCAGGCCTACCAGAGTGGCATACCATCACAAATAATGGAGAAAATGCATCCCATAACATTTTAACATGGAAATAGCTGTTCTATCTTTCAGCCTACAGTAGCAGCCAATGTGTGGTGTTCAATGTAGGTCTTCATTCCATGAGGCTTTTGAAGAAAACATGCAGGGTTTGACATTAACCTGTTTATCCACTTGTCCTTCAGACAAGGAGGTGACTGAAAATGTTGTGTTGTTTGATGCAAAAAAACACTTTACAAAATAAAATGCATCATTATTCCCATACCATTATTACAGAGAATCAGACAAATTATGCTACCATCTGCCTATTAGCTACTTAGCTTATTCAAGCCTGTCTCAAAATACAACACTGCCCCTTTAAGACAAAAAAAAGCTCTTTACTTGACTTGCTTTTCAAAGAACCCAGGTTTTATGCTCTTGTAGGAAGCAATCACTCTCCCATTGCTGACTACAAATTAGCTATAACTGGGCTAATAACTCACTAACTAGCAAAGGATATGAACAAACGTACAAATGTGCACACGTCGCTACATGTAGCTCTCTCTTTGATCTAAAAACAATCGCATCTACTCACTACCGCTCATGCTGTAAAAACAGTCCAGTTCAAAGTCAATGGCACAGATCCATATATGGCAATGGTCTATTTGCATATAGGCCTACTGCAGCTCTGATGGGTTATGGCGCACCAGTTTGTGTAGAGTAGGGGCCTGAGTCATGCCTGTCAATGCAATAGAATCCTACTCCGATGCATTCTGCCTACAGCAAAATCTCTTGCGTAGTTCGTTTTGCATACTAAGTCTTGCAGAATTCGTTTGTTTCGGTATGTTGCATTGAAAGTGGCTAATATTGCCTTTATTCGATCCCAATTCCCACAGTAAAAGGAAACATTGATGGTAGTGTTAACTAACAGGGAATGCTATAGAAAGTTGAGTGAAGTTCAATCTCGTGCTTCTCTGCGTGGGCTGATATTTCTTCTGCTCGGCAGTCCTGGGGGAGCTGCACGCCCGCACGCAGCTTAGAGGGAACATTGGTGGTGGTAATATTTCATTCAGTACAGAAATGCGTAGACGTGGAACATTTTACCCCAAGGCGGCTCAATTTAACCTGTCACAGTTATGTTTTCAAAACTGTTATGTTTACATGAATTCTGATTATTTCCAGGGATACACAACATCCTGAAATATCTGTACAGTGCCTTCAGAAAGTATTCATACTGCTTGACTTTTTACACATTTTGTTGTGTTACAAGGTGTGATTAAAATTGATTTAATTGTCATTTTGTGTCAACAATCTACACAAAATACTCTGTCAAAGTGGTAGAAAAATTCTAACATTTGTAAAAAGATTAAAGAAAAATAAAACATGATTACATAAGTATTTAACCCCCTGAGTCAATACATGTTAGAATCGCCTTTGGCAGTGATTACAGCTGTGCGTCTTTCTGGGTCTCTAACAGCTTTGCACACCTGGATTGTACAATATTGCACATTATTCTTTTAAAAAAATGTCAAGCTCTGTTAAGTTGGTTGTTGATCATTGTTAGACAACCATTTAAGTCTTGCCATAGATTTTCAAGCCAAATTAAGTCAAAACTTTAACTAGGACACTGTGGAACATTCAACATACCTTTTTCTCCCTGAGTATTAATTACAGAATACCTCACCAAAAACGGAATGGATTCAGCGGAGCTACAGTGGCGCCTAACCCGGCAAGAGGAGCGTATGGAGGTAATCGGCCATCTTCTCCGCCAGCCTATCAATACTCCTCCGATGCCAGGTATTGTAACCCATAGCCCTCCTTCATTCATATCCATGCCTGGAAAATATGACGGTTCACCTGGGAAATGTCAGTGATTTCTGATGCAATGCAGCAAATACATTGAGCACAACCCCAGTAACTTTGCCACCGACAAGAGCAGGGTGGATTTTGTTGTGTCTCTACTCACAGGCAAAGCCCTGAATTGGGCCACCGCCATATGGACTGCCAACAGCACAGAACTCGGATCCGAGACCCATTTCCACACCCTCTTCAAAGAGGTATTCGATCACTCTCCTTCCGGTCGTCCTATAGGGAACCTCCTCATAGATCTTCAACAAGGACGCAATTCAGCTGCCGAGTATGCCCTCGCGTTCCGCACCATGGCTGCAGGGAGTGGAGGGAGTGAGGCTGTTTTACTTACTGTCTACCGAAGAGGGCTCAACAGGGAACTTCAGGCAAAGCTGGCCTGTAGAGGTGACCTTCAGGATTTAAACCAATACATTCATCTGTCCATCTCCATAGAACTCTGCCACCCAGGAACCCAAAACCTTCTCTTTCCATGATTCCGTCATCCCGTCCGAGTCTTCCAGAGCCCATGCAGTTGGGTCATGCTCCTCTCCCGTGTATCGAACGTCAAAGGCGGATCCAAGAAGGGCTCTGCCTATACTGTGGTGGGAAAGACCATCTACTTAGCCATTGCCCTGTTCACCACCCACGGAGAGTTGAAAAGGGTCCCTCCGCCGCCATGCAGGTAGGCGGGCCCGTATTTCTAAATATCTCCCAGAAGCAATTCTACTTCCAGTATTGATAACCGTGAAGGGGGTTACGAAGTATGTAGAGGGCTTGGTAGATTCAGGAGCAGCAGGTAGTTTTATCGATCACCAGCCATTACCATTGAGGACTCTGCCTCTGCAGTGCCACCCACCATACCATCTGAATATGCCCAGTACAGCAATGTCTTCAGCAAAATCAAGGCCTCAGCTAAATCAAGGCCCCAGGGGACTGTGCTATTGACTTACTCCCTGGAGTGTCCCCACCGAAGGGCCGTGTTTACCCCCTATCTATCCCGGAAAATGAGGCAATGGAGAACTACATTGATGAAGCACTGGAAAACGGTTTCATTCGTCCTTCTTCTTCCCCGGCTGCGTCCAGCTTCTTCTTCATTGGAAAAAAAGGACGGTGGTCTTCGTCCATGTATTGATTACCGTTCCCTGAATTATGTTATGGTCAAGAACCGTTTCCCTCTTCCTCTGATCCCAGCGACCCTTGAACAAGTGGGCCACGCCAACATCTATACAAAACTCAACCTGCGGAGTGCTTATAACCTTGTGCGTATACGTGAAGGCGCCGAATGGAAGACGGCCTTTATCACCGCACGAGGGGACTATGAATACCTGGTCATGCCCTAAGGCCTTACTAACGCCCCCGCCGTCTTCCAATCCTTTATGAACAAGGTTTTCCAGGATATGATCAACCGCTTTCTCATCGTCTACATTGATGACATCCTGATTTACTCCCACTCCCCGAAGGAACACATACAGCATGTACAAAGGGTTCTTCAACGGCTCCTTGACCATAACCTTTATGTGAAGACTAAAAAGAGCACCTTCCATGTAACCTCAGTAAACTTCCTCGGTTTCGTACTGACACCTGGAGGGGTCAGCATGGATGAGAACAAAGTCCCCGCCGTCAGTAACTGGCCTAAACCCACCACCGTTAAGGAACTCCAACGTTTCATTGGGTTCTCCAACTTCTATCGCTGGTTCATTCTGAACTTCAGTTCTACTGCCGCTCCCCTCACTGCCCTTGCCAGCCAAAAGACCCAGACCCTTCAATGGACTGATACCGCACTGACTGCTTTCAACACCTTGAAACGCCTCTTCACCTCAGCTCCTGTCCTTCACCAACCTGATCCGACCCTTCCTTTCACCCTGGAGGTGGATGCCTCCAAAGTAGGAGTAGGAGCCATACTCTCTCAGCGGGTGGGAACACCTCCAAAATCACATCCTTGTGCCTTCTTCTCCAGGAAGTTATCCCCGCTGAGAGGAATTACGATGTGGGGAACAGAGAACTGCTCGCGATCAAGCTGGCCCTCAAGGAGTGGCGCCACTGGTTGGAGGGCGCATAACATCCCTTTCTCGTCCTAACAGATCATCGTAATCTGGAATATATCAGAGGGGCCAAGAGGTTAAACTCCAGACAAGCCCGCTGGGCTCTCTTCTTCATATGCTTCCATTTTCATGTGACTTACATCCCTGGAAAGAAAAATGTAAAAGCTGATGCTCTCTCCCGCCAGTTTGACCTTCGACCAGTAACTCAGACCCTACACCCATTATTCCTTCCTCTTGCATTATGGGACCGGTACAGTGGGAGGTTCACTCTGCCATATAAGAAGCCCTAACCTCAGACCCGGCTCCTCCTGAGACACCAGCTGGAAAGAGTTACGTACCAGCAGCTGTTAGACCCCAACTGATGCAATGGTGTCACATGTCCTTGGGGTTAAGACATCCCGGCATTACACAAACCACCTAACTTCTAGCCCGTAAGTTCTGATGGTCCTCACTGGCATCCGACGTCAGGGATGACGTACTCTCCTGTCCAGTCTGCGCCCAAAACAAAAAAAGCCCTCGTCATCTCCCTTCCGTTAAGCTTCAACCTTTGCCAATCCCTCACAGACCCTGGTCCCACATAGCTGTTGACTTCATCACAGACCTTCCTGAATCCTCTGGTAACACCACCATCCTTGTCATAGTAGACAATTTTTCATAAATGTGTCGTCTGATTCCTCTTCCTCATTTTCCTAACGCCTTGGAATTCGCTGAGTGTATGTTCCAAAAGGTGTTCCGTCTGTATGGGATTCCGGAGGACATCGTCTCTGACCGCGGGCCCCAGTTTGTCTCCCGGGTGTGGCGAGCCTTCTGTGACCGTCTGGGGGTCGCCCTCAGCCTCTCCTCCGGGTTCCATCCCCAGACCAACGGGCAGACGGAACGCCTTAACCAAGAAATAGGGAAGTACCTCCGCCAACAATGTTCTGCCTCTCCACACGACTGGAGTCGGTATATGGCCTGGGCCGAATACGCTCAGAACTCACTCATGCATTCATCCCTCTGCCTTACTCCGTTTCAGTGTCTCCTTGGTTACCAACCCCCCATGTTTCCCTGGGAGGCAGAGCCTGGTACTGTCCCAGCTGTCAACGACTGGTTTCGGCATAGTGAGCGGGTATGGGAGACAGCTCACCGGCATCTGCAGGAAGCCTCTAATACCCAGAAACGCTTTGCCGACAAACGCTGCGGACCTATGCCACTCTTTCACCCCGGACAGTGTGTGTGGCTCTCTACCAGAGACATCCGGCTCCGCCTCCCCTGCAAAAGGTTCTGTCCTCGCTTCATTGGTCCCTTCAAGATAACCCATCGCATCAACCCTGTCACGTACCGCCTCCAGTTACCCCGTCAGTATAAAATCACCTCGTCCTTCCATGTGTCTCTGTTAAAACCGGTCACCTACAGTCCTCTTCATCCTCCAGTCTCAACCCGCAGTGCGCCCCCACCGTTGGACGTCGGAGGGGAACCTGCCTACGTCGTTCAGGCCATCCTTGATTCCAAGCGCCTGAGAGGTCGCATCCACTATCAAATGGACTGGGAAGGTTATGGGCCTGACGACCCAGAGATGATTCAGGCATTCCACCATAACCGTCCGGATCGTCCTGCTCCCCGACCTCGGGGTCGACCCCTGAATAGACCCACTGGACATCAGCCTCGACGCAGAATGTTGGGTCAGTCCACGACCGTGTCGAACCAGCCTGCCGGACCTTGCCCCCGAGGTAGGCGGCCGCCTCTGCTCCCCCACCCGCCCACTCCACTCTCCGGTGACGTTGGGTCATCTGGAGGGGGGGGGGGGGGGGGGGTACTGTAAGGTTCTGTATTTATTTCCTTAGTTCACCTTGTGTTCTTGAACGTAGCCCTGTTTCTTTGTGTTCTTGAACGTAGCCCTGTTTCTTTGTGTTCTTGAACGTAGCCCTGTCTTTCATTTTTGTTCATTGATTTCACCTGTGTTAGTTACTCACCTGGTCTCATCAGCTCCTTATTTAGTTCAGTTCTTTCTGTTTGTGCCTTCTGAGTTATTGTTCGTTTTGACTCTACTAAGCCTTTTCCTAGCTTTTTGTGAGAGCCAGTTTTAGCATTCAGTCCTAGTTTTGTTTCACCTGCCTGTTTGCCTACCTTTGTATGACCAAGGTGTAATAAACACCTGCCGCGCTCTGCCCGTGAATCTACACCTTTTTCTCCCTGAGTATTCATTACAGGTGTGAATACTTTCTGAAGGCACAGTAGATATATGTTAGAAATATTTCCCTTGGCATAATGATGCTGAATGTAAAGAATGGCTCAACATACCCCACTCTCCCCTACCTACAATCCATGCATCAAAACTAAGGCCAGTTTAATTGGCCCTTGAGATCCCCCTCCACATTTTCATAGCAGTGACACACTGGAATAGGAACAACTGTTTTGTATTTTTTTCATCACAATATTATCTTGAAAGACTGGGCAGTGTATGAGGGTATTTGTTGCCAAAGTAAGTACTCTATATCTTAACCGTGTCTTCTGTATTACTTTCTCCTTGTGTATGAGTGAGTATCTGGTGGTTTCTCCTTGTGTCTGAGTGAGTATCTGGTGCTTTCTCCTTGTGTCTGAGCAGTGGTGATTTTAGCATGTAAATCTTGGTGGGGCAAACAAAACAAAAACACAACACTAAACAATACATTAATTGCACTATAACGGTGACAAACGGTGCCAACAAACTGTTAGGGCCCACATAAAGCTGTCCCAACAGCAGAGTCCCAACAGCAGTCCCAATACCTTACCACTGCTACACCTGGCTATCAGAGAAACAGGCAGTGAAACAGTTAATTCAGCCTCATATACTGCCTTTAAAAAAAAACAAAGCTGATATGGCTGACTTGCTTAAACAAATGTGGTTTCTACTGACAATTGAGATGTACAAACTATGGCATAAGGGGACGACAAGTGGATAAGAGGCACTACGTAATTTCGATTAAGACATTAATGAGCGAGCTAGGATGGACGTAGTCAATATAACTGTTAGTTCAGCACTTTTGAAATGTACAGCGACAGAATTCAGAACATGGGCTGTTCTTACAGTGTTCTCCCTGTACACCAAGTCAGAACCGTAGGATAAATAAAGGGGGCATATAAGCAGACAATGAAAGCTCTTACAATATTTGATGATTACATTTCTCTAAAACAGATTATAGGCATGTGCACCACCAAGTCAGAACAGTAGGCAAAATTAAGAGGGGAAAATAGACTTTTAGGGTGGGCTACTAACAGTTTACAACACAACATACGCTTAGTATTACTTTCTTAGCTACAGTATACATATCTCCATGGCATATTTCATCATTTATGCAGCAGCATACAATACATTTTTGGACTCACCTTTTGGATTTATGGTGCTTTCTAGACAACTGGGAACTCTGAAAAAAACAATGTTGAATCATGATGACGTCAGTGATCTTCAGGTCGTAGAAAGTGGCCCGAGTTCCGGATTTACAATTCCGAATTGGATGACCGTTCAAAACGTATTTTCCCAGTCTGCGCTCGTTTTTCCCGAGTTCCCAGTTGTCTTGAACTCACTGAGGTCATATTTTGCAGTTCCGAGTTAACAGTTGTTTTGAGCGCAGCACAAATCATGCTTAATTGACAGCATGGCCAATGTTGAATGTCTATCATTTTAAGCTTGGAAAAGAGACCCTTAATCCCAGACTTGGGACCACACACCCACTCCACTGAATAGCAGGCTAGTGATTGCTTTGCAATGCTTGCAGTTAGTCACTGATTCCTTCCAAACCACTCATTGTTGAATTTGCAATTTCCAACTTGTTGGATGTCCAATGGCTGTTGAGCACCAATACGTTTTATCTATAATTTCTCTTCATTATTTCTCTTCATATGACAAGGATTAAAAAGGATTTGCCAGTAGATTGTCGATTTGATTCATGGTGATGACTGCTAGCTAAGATTTTGAAAGTATGATGTTGACATGATCAGTCCAATCAAAGCTACTGTAGATATAACGTGATTTGACGTCATTGTAACTGTCAATGGCCAATGACCTTGAGCCTTCTTGGATGGGCACTTCTAATGTAACTCTATGGCAGCACCCAATGGGCTTGAATGTTCGAGCTCTACCCTTAGACTTGGCGGTGAGGTAGTGTCGCAATGAGTGACAGAACACTGAGCTGATCACGGCGCAACTAGAGAACATTACCAACACCTACGCTCCGTATTTTCCACTGGCTGCCCCACCACCACAGAAAGAACTGAGCTGGGCTGAATCACCTGCATTTTGGAGCTGCCTTCCTCAAGAAAGCAAAAAAGCGGCTTTATTAACTCAATTACTTTTTGTTTTGTTTTACATTGTTTGCAAACTGATATGTGACACGTATTAATGCCAAAATAACAAAAATGTATTTTTTGCTAATAATGCGGGGCTCTGAATGACGGGTCGCCACAGTGTCTGAGTGAGTATCTGGTGCTTTCTCCTTGTGTATGAGTGAGTATCTGGTGCTTTCTCCTTGTGTCTGAGTGAGTATCTGGTGCTTTCTCCTTGTGTCTGAGTGAGTATCTGGTGCTTTCTCCTTGTGTATGAGTGAGTATCTGGTGCTTTCTCCTTGTGTCTGAGTGAGTATCTGGTGCTTTCTCCTTGTGTATGAGTGAGTATCTGGTGCTTTCTCCTTGTGTCTGAGTAAGTATCTGGTGCTTTCTCCTTGTGTCTGAGTGAGTATCTGGTGCTTTCTCCTTGTGTCTGAGTGAGTATCTGGTGCTTATGTTCTCTGCTATGCCAGCATTCCAGAACTTGTAACTGTAGTATTTAGTATTTATTAGGATCCTGGGTTCAAAATAGGATTAAAACAATAACATCACAACAAAACACAACAACAGCCTACATCATAAATAGCACAATACAACCTACAAGACATTATTACATTATTTCTCTCTTATTACAGATGTACAATATAATATCCACACTACCACAATGTGTGTGTGTAGAAAGTGTGTTTTAGAGAGTGTGTGAGAATGTGTGTGTGTGTGTATCCAGTTGCCAGCGAGTGAAACTTGCTGTGTAGCAGCATACAGGTCTGTACACCAGCCAGACAACAGAGGGCACTGAGGATTTAAAGAAACACACACAGTAGAATTATTTATTTTGACAATAATGTATGTTGGAAATAGCAAGTGTCCTCTCAGGCAAAATATACAGTTTTGTAGTCATAAAAAAGTGAAACAATCAAAACAATCAAAATAAAAAAGTCATTTCACGATACAGTAGGCTATACAATAGCACCAGGGTATGATCCCTTAAAGTTGATGGCCTTGCTTCCAGGGGAGTGAGAGAAATCAATTAATTCAATCAACTTTCAAATGAAAAAGAAAAACATTTTAGGAGGAGAATAAGAAATATTAGATCAGCTCTCAAACAAAACCATTTTATGGAGCACTATCAATGGAACTCCATTCAGATGTAGTGAACTAAACAAAAACATATTCAATTCATTTTTAATTAAAAAAATTCAAAAGAGAGATACTGTTTCTCCCATTCTGTTCTGCTCCATATTCCCCATCCAAACATAACGCACTGTGACTGGATCTCTTCTTTTCCCTTCTCTTATTAGTAAAGCACAGCCATAGTGACTATCAAATCACAGAAACACTGTTTGAAATGTCCAGAGCAACAAGTATCTACATCTTTAATGTTAATGTATGCACATTGATGTCCATATATTACTGCATTCAATACATACATTACATACACGTAAATGTCCATTCATCGAAATGTATCCAGTATGCTCTGGACGTTTCAAAAGGTGTTTCTGTGATCCTCTGTAGCTTAGCTGGTAGAGCACAGCGCTTGTTAACGCCAAGGTAGTGGGTTCGAACCCCGGGACCACCCATACACAAAAATGTATGCACGCCTGACTGTAAGTCGCTTTGGATAGAAGCGTCTGCTAAATGGCATGTTATTATTATTATTATGTATGGATGCATACATGCCAACAGATGGCAGTATTATACAATGTAACTGTGAACCTTCCCACTGGGCACGCACTGGTTGAATCAACGTTGTTTCCATGTCATTTCAATGAAATTACATCGAATAGACGTTGAATTGACGTCTGTGCCCAGTGGGTTGGCTGTTGATAAAGAGAATGAGAGGGAGGAAAACATAGGTTGAGAGCCTATAGTAAAACATTAGTCACATAATAATAGAATGGATTTTAGAAAACAAATGAATCCTAGGTAACCATAGTCTATATCTATATATAGGTATTATTACTACTATCACAGAGGTAGTGTTGCCTTCCACTACATTGGTGTGAAAGGGGAAAACCCCTTTGGGCCCGCAACAGGTTTAAGAAACACTGATTTACAGTCTCAACACTTGTGTTGTCTCAGTGAGTCTCCGCAGATTTTACTGACCCTGATAGAGTTAATCCATACCATCAACAGCCCTACCACTCTACCACACAACAGATGATATGTTACACTATGTGAATTAATGCAACAGTATTAAGGATTAAAATCGTATTGCGGAAGTATCGTGGAAGATCCGCGTAAAAATGTAAAGGTAATTTCCGATTGAGCCGACATATGCAGAGTTTACCGTGAATGCAGTAACATTGCCTTTAAATTTAAATCGAGCTATAATGCGGATCTTGGGCGATACTTCGGCAATATGTTTTTTTTATCCAGCCCTTAAGCCTTCATAAACATGTGATGCATACAGCAGTAATGTTAAGTTCTAGTTGTTTGTTTTGGCCTAAGTCCAGCCCCAAAGTACGCCTTTCAATTCCACTCCAATTTAGAGTCTGGATGCAGACTGACAGTTAAAGACTTGTCGGTGCGAGCCGCCTGCTGGAGCCTTTTCAGTCAGTGAGTCTCTCTCTCTCTCTCTCTCTCTCTCTCTCTCTCTCTCTTTATCTCTCTTTATCTCTCTCTCTCTCTCTCTCTCTCTCTCTCTCTATCTCTCTCTTTATCTCTCTCTCTCGCTCGCTCGCTCTCTCTCTCACACTAAATGAAAGTAATTCTCTCATCTCATCTGGATGGGAGACACAGCAAATCCTGTCTGTCTGTAGAACAGGCACAAGGCAGTCAGATCAAGAGAACGGCTTGTGAAGGAATGAGATTAGTTCCCTTTGTGCTAAATCTGATTGTGTGAATTGGATGATGGCATAACAAGCGTGACCTTGTTGCGGGGCCTGCCGAGTCGGTAATTAGGCCCTCGTATGGAAGCCATTACTGAACTCACCACAAAAGGGACAAGGGAACGGGCAGTGTCAGAGCTGTTTATTGTCATCCAGTAGGCCTAGTGCTGCCTGTCAATTAAAAAAGTATTTCTAATTATAATATAATGTCTAAAATAATGGCCCCTGTTTGCAGACAAAGGAGAACATTTTGGTCTTTGGATAAAGCATATCTCTAAGTCATAATACTGCTTTTTCTTATCCTAACCCTAACCACAACCTTGCTTCATGTCCACACCCCAATTCAACCCTAACCCTAGCTTCATGTCCACATCCCGGTTCAAACCTAACCCTAGATTCATGTCCGCATCATAGTTAAACCCTAACCCTAGCTTCACTTCCACATCCCGGTTCAACCCTAACCCTAGCTTCATGTCCACATCCCGGTTCAACCCTAACCCTAGCTTCATGTCATCATTCCGGTTTAACCCTTGCTTAATGTCCACATCCCGGTTCTAGGCTCAACCACAACCCTAACCGAATCCAAAAAAATAACCTACAATTTTGAGTGAGAAACCAATGGGATGTTTCGTGAAAGAGATCTTGTACACTGAAAAAGCCAGAAAAAGCCAGAGCATAGATAAAAAACTTTATTGTTCACAATGTGATAAAAAAAAAAAGGGATCAGTTGAAGCGGCACATCAAACATTGTTTTGTAGTGTCATGTGCATCTGCAAGACAGAGTCAGTGACACACCGTTTACACAATAATATCTCTCTCTCACACACACACACACACACACACACACACACACATCCACCCACACACACCCACTACACCTTCCCCTGTGCCTCATGAAGACAGGAGGCGGTAATTGTCGAGAGGGGAGGGAGTGTGTGTGTTTGAGGCAGCCGGTGCAGCGGAACTTCAATTGGCTGATTGTGTTTCTTTGCAGACGATAATTAAAACAACTCTACCCCCTTCCTCCTCCTCTCTCCACAGCGGCGGCCGTGGTGCCGTTATTGCATGTCCTTCAGCGGGGAGCGTCCTGACCTGATAGTTCGGTCTTTGTTCTGATAGCACGCTGCAGCGAACCGGTGATCGGCTTTGCGGGTTTAGAGACGCACCCTGGGAGAGGAGCTATCTCCACGCAGCATGCAGGGAACCCCAACATTAATCTTTAATTAAGGCCTATTCATTTCTGAGGAACGGCACTGCAGTCAAACTGTGACGAGAGTGAAGAGCTAGATATGAGCAGTGGGTGAGGGTTTAGTGTGTTTGGTGTGTGTGTTAATGTGTGTGGAATCCTGTGTGTGTGTGTTTTGTGTTTGGAGTGTGTGTTAATGTGTGTGGAATCCTGTGGGTGTGTGTGTGTGTGTGTTAATGTGTGTGGAATCCTGTGGGTGTGTGTGTGTGTGTGTTAATGTGTGTGGAATCCTGTGGGTGTGTGTGTGTGTGTGTTAATGTGTGTGGAATCCTGTGGGTGTGTGTGTGTGTGTGTTAATGTGTGTGGAATCCTGTGGATGTGTGTGTGTGTGTGTTAATGTGTGTGGAATCCTGTGGGTGTGTGTGTGTGTGTGTTAATGTGTGTGGAATCCTGTGGGTGTGTGTGTGGACGGAGGGAGAGCGGGGGCAGAGCCATTACGTCTACTGGCTGAGCTCATTCTGTCTCATCAAAGTCCAGGGACCATTGTTCTGTCAGGGCATTCACAGTTTGTTTAGTTTTTGCTCTTTAGCTAATCAGGAGACGCTGATCTACTACCGTCAGGGAGAGAGACCTTGGATTGAGAGAGAGAGAGAGAGCGAGGGATAAATAAGCAAGATTTAGAGAAGCGTTCCAAGAAAATATCCTTTGTTAGCCTACTGATATATGATATTTCAATATGGTCCATAGGCAATAGATTGGTAGTTTCCTTAGGTTGTCATTGTTTCACTTTTGGAAACATCATCATGGTATTTTTTTCAAACCTTGTGTTGTAGGTAATTGACTGTGAGGATATTGTTGGAAAGCATGAAATACAGGCTTACATATTGTTTCAACCACAAGGCGGTTCCATGAGTTCCATTGTTTTAGTGACAGCTGCTCCCTCTTGCTGATGTTCCTCTCAATGACATTCCATAAAAAGGCCTCAAAACACAACCATTAAAGATAAGCATTGAGGAAGAAAAAAGCAATTCTAACAACAAAAAATGCATGGGGAGTAATTGTTTTGATTAATCTGTCCTTTTCCAGGGCGAGGAACCGTATTGCATTGTGAAAATGGAGGTTGGGAAAATATTTTACATTTAGCAGACGCGCTCTTATCCAGAGCGACTTACAGTTAGTGAGTGCATACATTTTCATACTGGCCCCCCGTGGGAAACGAACCCACAACCCTGGCGTTGCAAGCGCCATGCTCTACCAACTGAGCTACAGGGGATGCTAAGGAAAGCATCTAGTCTGCATCCCACATGGCACCCTATATAGTGCACCCATTGGGCTCTGGTCAAAGGTAATGCACAATAGGGAATAGGCCACCGTTTGGAATTGGGACGCAAACCAAGCCTTCTCCTTGCGGCAAGATTTGTGTGCCGGTAACAGTGAGAAACAGATGGGAGTTTTGCACTTTTGCGAGGCATAGCAATTGGGAGCGATTAAGCCCTCTTGCTGTAGGGACACACTCTGAGGTACCAACAGGCTCCAAGAACGCCCCAAGCCCCGCTCTTTTAACTGCACTCTTCCTGAAGACCCAGGAATTGTCATGAGAGAGAAGAGAGGGACAGAGAAGAGAGGGAGTGAGAGAGAAGCTAAAGCTGTTATGAATCTCCATTTGATAGTTTGGGTGTAAATGAAAGATTTTGATGGTGATTAGTAAGACTTTGATGTTGATGTCATGAACCTATCCAGCAGCTGTACAGTGTTGTTACTTTATTTCAACTTAACTTTCAAGATCTTGTACCTTTTCCCTTTTTTTTTTATGAACACCTATTAAATTGCTATCTGGCATGGAAAGAATACTGTTTTGACTTAGCCCATATGACCATCCAGATAAGGGTGTTGCCTGAACACTGCTTTACAATACCTTTCCATCTCATCCATCCCCTTTTAGATCCCTGATTAGTGATTTGTCAGATACGCTACACTAGAGGCTGCTCCGGTCCATGTTACAGGCCTGGTCCAATCCTGTGTCTCTCTGGTTGCAGACGCGGCTAATCGCCAGGCTCCGGTCATCACCTCCTCAAAGCATGTGGTCGTCGGAACGCTCCGAACACCCGTCTCGGGATCCTCCCATCACCAGCAGACACACCATCACAGGCTCCCGCCAGCTTATTGCAAGCTATTTATCACCCCGTCTGTTCTTTTCCCCCCTCTCCTGCTCTCTCTCTGTCCTCCTCTCCCCGAGGCACATGCTTTTAAAGGCCCTTATTTAGCCATTCATCTGTTCATCGAGGCTCTCCACTCTTCTTCTTTTATGTCTCCTCCACACACACGCACGTACGCACTCACGCTCATAACAAGCCCCTTCTGGCTGACCTTCACCTTTACCATCCTACCTCAGGTTTATGTAACTCTTCACTGTTACATAAACCATGTTGTGTTGCTACCATATTGTTGTCATGTGGTGTTGCTACCATGCTGTGTTGTCATGTGTTGCTGCCATGCTATGTTGTTGTCTTAGGTCTCTCTTTATGTGTTGTGGTGTCTCTCTTGTCGTGATGTGTGTTTTATTCTATATTTTTATTTTTAATCCCCCCGTCCTCGCAGGAGGCCTTTTGCCTTTTGGTAGGCCGTCATTGTAAATTAAATAAAGGTTAAATAAAAATGCATAAAAAATTAACTGTGTTACTTGTGCACAGACAAATATACTCAAAATATTCTACATCCAGCTGGTATCAAAACAATAAATTGTTTGCTCTCGAAACGTGCTGCATCTTGGAAGTTAATCAAATGCTATTTGGATTGGATTCATACGCGGGCATCTCCACCACATACTGTACAGCACTGTAGGCCTATGTGAAGGGAATTAGCATCCACTGTGATGATCACAGAGGTGAGTTCAGTCAGGCTGCGGGAGCCAGGAGCGTAACTGATCAAAAGTCAAATGAGGAAATCCACACAATCCGTATCACCTGATGGTGCAGTGTTGCGCTTCTAGTTACACATTGCCGGCGGTACCATGGCAACCAGGAATGGATTTGGGTGGTGTCGGCTGCAGCTGCATCTGGTGCACTTCCTATTATGGGTTATTGGTTTGGACACGCCACTCTGGTAGCTCTCTAAAGTGTGCATTAGAAATGGTTGGCGAGATATTCTGGCTGCTGTGTAGACTCACCTCCCGTATGGTTCCAGTTCACTTTGAAGAGATGGCCAGGGAGGAACGTAGGTCTGAATCTAGTATCTGTGTCTGGAAGGGAAAGTTTAAGACCTGTAAAAGTATGTTACCAAGCAACCACCAGCCCAGTGTGAGGAGTCTTAAAGCTCACTATACAGGAAGTCATGTGCACTGAACAAAAATATCAACACAACATGTAAAGTGTTGGTCCCATGTTTCATGAGCTGAAATGAAAGATCCCAGAAATGTTCCATACGCACTAAAAGTTTATTTCTCAAATATGTTGTGCACAAATTTGTTTACATCCCTGTTAGTGAGCATTTCTCCTTTGCCAAGATTGTCCATCTACCTGACAGGTCTGGCTTATAAAGAAGCTGATTAAAGAGCTGGGGACAATAAATGGCCACTCTAAAATGTGCAGTTTTGTCACACAACACAATGCCACAGATGTCTCAAATTTTGAGGGAGCATGCAATTGGCATGCTGACTGCAGGAATGTCCACTAGAGCTGTTGCCAGAGAATTTAATGTCAATTTCTCTACCATAAGCCGCCTCCAACGTTGTTTTAGAGAATTTGGCAGTACGTCCAACCGGCCTCACAACCGCAGACCACATGTATAGCGTTTTGTGGGTAAGCAGTTTGCTGACGTGAACGTTGTGAACAGAGTGCCCCGTGGTGGCGGTGGGGTTATGGTATGGGCAGGCATAAGCTCATTGTCGTGCCATTCATCCGCCGCCATCACCTCATGTTTCAACATGATAATGCACAATTCCTGGAAGCTGAAAATGTCCCAGTTCTTCCATGGCCTGCATACTCAGACATGTCACCCATTAATAATGTTTTGGATGCTCTGGATCGATGTGTAAGACAGCGTGTTCCAGTATCCAGCAACTTCGCACAGCCATTGAAGAGGAGTGGGACAACATTCCACAGGCCACAATCAACAGCCTGATTAACTCTATGGCAAGCAGATGTGTCGTGACGCATGAGGCAAATGGTGGTCACACAAGATACTGACTGGTTTACTGATCCACGCCCCAACCTATTTTTTTTAAGGTATCTGTGACCAGATGCATGTCTGTATTCCCAGTCGTGAAATCAATAGATTCGGGCCTAATTGTTTTTTCTTCAATTGATTGATTTCCTTATATGAACTGTAACTCAGTAAAAAAAAAAAAAATTGTTGCATGTTGCGTTTATATTTTTGTTCAGTATATTTACATGTATGCACATTTCTATATTTCATATATTGGCCGTAACTGACACTGCTTTGAGTGCTCACCGTTCAGCCCACTTTCAGAACCATCTTTTACTTGATGTCCGTTGTCTATGACAGCTGTCTTAAAGATGGTAAAGTAATGCACGTCATCTCCCCTGTGAGCCAAACAAAGACCATCGTGATGAATCACTGTTATAAACAGTTCCACCCCAAAAGGCAGTAAGGCCCTAGCACTACACATACATTAAGTGTGCAGTAAAAAGGCAGTAAAAAGGCAGAAAGCACATGAATGTTGAAATGAATAATGTATGGGTTTTGCTCTTGGCTACTGCAAGATCTGAGTCAAACACGTTGCCTTCCTGCTCTTGCTGGAAGTTTCAAGGAACAGCAAATGTCACACCATTTTTATTTATTTGCACTGTGACAAGGGAAGCCAAATTGCAGGATCTACATTTATTGGTAAACATTTCTATATCAAAACATACTGTAACATGTTCAGGCAAAGACATTATAACAACACATACTGTATTGATTCAAGGTTTACTTGTTCTCAATAGCTCTCTATCTCTCCTTTAACCATTGAATACCATATTCATGCCCTACTGAATGTACTGATGCAGATGATGATGTCATTCATCATTTTGTGCAGTGCAATTTCTCACATAATTTTCCCCCCCCTTTTGATCTCAATGAAAGTAGTGGTAGACTTTTGCAAAGTCAATGCAATTCCCCCAAGGTTATTGGCATTCATTTTGTTTAATCTAAATTGATTTTAAATACAATATATACAATACAACATTTGAAATGATACATGTAAAAAAATATATGTCATTTTACAACAATATACATACAGTACTGTTTGACGAACAATGTCGGAAAATACAACACGAAAACGACATCTCAACACATTCTCTCCACTAAACAATATAGCACAAGTGAGATTTAACCTGTTGTAAGTAAGTAAGGTAGTATTGGTAAGCATCTAGTCACAAACCAAGTACATTTTCAGTCAAGTTCCACTGCAGATGCTGGACAACAAGTTATAGATCCTGGAATATAAAAGGATTCAATGACCCACTTAACACTTGGTGTTGTTCAGATGCATGCACCTTTGTACACTCACAATTGGAAGACAGCAAAACTTCCCAACAACCTAGAATTTCCATTTATACACTGCTTTCTATTACATTGCTATGGGAACAGTGACAGAAGGCTCCTGGGTAGCATGGCTACTGATCTGTTGGAAATTATTATAAAAAACCACCCTTGAATTATCTAATGGGGTGCATTTGCTACCACATAATGTATACGTTGAGCTCACTAAAAAGTATTAGGAGATATTGCTGTTTGAAGACAAGTCGCCAAAGGCAAAAAAACTGTACGCATCAGTTTGCTGACACTGAGCTGAACAGAAATTATTCATATTTCTATGTTTCCCCCCAAGATGTAAATGCTAGTTTTGACTTCAGTCTTTCTTCAGCTATGACATACATTTTCCCTCAAGTAATATCCATGTACAACAACCTCTGGGATCAAATAAGGGAATCTTGGAATCACAATCTCTATCCCAGGAATATACCCAGGGATTCCAGGGATCCTACTGCGACATGTCCAAGACGTAAGCTGTATTATTACAGGTAGTACACTGACCTGATTCGTTGGCACTGTTGTGTACATCAGCACATATATTTTATTGCATTCTGTAATAATGTTCTTACACTTTTCAATAAAGTTCACAAAATTTGAATGAAAGTGTCACGCTGGGCCTTTTAATAATGTTTGCAGTAAGATATTATGCTCTAAACGGCAGAGGATTTGAAGTGAAACTATATAATTTTGTAGAATGGGCTTAAGAAGAAGTCATATATACAGTTGAAGTTGGAAGTTTACATACACCTTAGCCAAATACATTTGAACTCAGTTTTTCACAATCCCTGACATTTAATCCTAGTACATTTTCCTGTTTTAGGTCAGTTAGGATCACCACTTTATTTTAAAAATGTCAAATGTCAGAATAATAGTAGAGAGAATGATTTATTTCAGCTTTTATTTCTTTCATCACATTCCCAGTGGGTCAGAAGTTTACATACACTCAATTAGTATTTGGTAGCATTGCCTTTAAATTGTTTAACTAGGGTCAAACGTTTCGGGTAGCCTTCCACAAGCTTCCCGCAATAAGGTGGGTGAATTTTGGCCCATTCCTCCTGACAGAGCTGGTGTAACTGAGTCAGGCCTCCTTGCTCGCACACGCTTTTTCAGTTCTGTCCACACATTTTCTATAGGATTGAGGTCAGGGCTTTGTGATGGCCACTCCAATACCTTGACTTTGTTGTCCTTAAGCCATTTTGGCACAACTTTGGAAGTATGCTTGGGGTCATTGTCCATTTGGAAGACCCATTTGCGACCAAGCTTTAACTTCCTGACTGATGTCTTGAGATGTTGCTTCAATATATCCACATAATTTTCCTTCCTCATGATGCCATCTATTTTGTGAAGTGCACCAGTCCCTCCTGGAGCAAAGCACCCCCACAGCATGATGCTGCCACCCCCGTGCTTCACGGTTGGGATGGTGTTCTTCGGCTTGCAATCACCCCCTTTTTCCTCCAAACATAACGATGGTGTCACGTTTGTTGATGAACGGGTCAGACCAAGGCGCAGCGTGATATGCATACATGTTTATTTGAACCGAATAAACACAGCGACAAAACAACAAACCAAAACGAAACGTGAAGTCCAAGGTAGACACAAACAACTTACCTTTCACGGAACAAGATCCCATAACCCACTAGTGCCAATAGGCTGCCTAAGTATGGTCCCCAATCAGAGACAACGAGCGACAGCTGCCTCTGATTGGGAACCACACCGGCCAACATAGATCTAGACATACTAGAAATACAACATAGAACTACACAACATAGAATATACACACCCTGACTCAACAAATAAGCGTCCCCTGAGTCAGGGCGTGACAGATGGTCATTATGGCCAAACAGTTCTATTTTTGTTTCATCAGACCAGAGGACATTTCTCAAAAAAGTACGCTCTTTGTCCCCATGTGCAGTTGCAAACCGTAGTCTGGCTTTTTTATGGCGGTTTTGGAGCAGTTGCTTCTTCCTTGCTGAGCGGCCTTTCAGGTTATGTCGATATAGGACTTGTTTTACTGTGGATATAGATACTTTTGTACCTGTTTCCTCCAGCATCTTCACAAGGTCCTTTGCTGTTGTTCTGGGATTGATTTGCACTTTTCGCACCAAAGTACGTTCATCTCTAGGAGACAGAATGCGTCTCCTTCCTGAGCGGTATGACGGCTGCGTGGTCCCATGGTGTTTATACTTGCGTACTATTGTTTGTACAGATGAACGTGGTACCTTCAGGCATTTGGAAATTGCTCCCGAGGATGAACCAGACTTGTGGAGGTCTACAATTTAATTTCTGAGGTCTTGGCTGATTTATTTTGATTTTCCCATGACGTCAAGCAAAGAGGCACTGAGTTTGAAGGTAGGCCTTGAAATACATCCACAGGTACACCTCCAATTGACTCAAAGTATGTCAATTAGCCTATCAGAAGCTTCTAAAGCCGTGACATAATTTTCTGGAATTTTCCAAGCTGTTTAAAGGCACAGTCAACTTAGAGTATGTAAACTTCTGACCCACTGGAATTGTGATACAGTGAAATAATCTGTCTGTAAACAATTGTTTGAAAAATTACTTGTGTCATGCAAAGTAGATGTCCTAACCGACTTTCCAAAACGATAGTTTGTTAACAAGACATTTGTGGAGTGGTTGAAAAATTAGTTTTAATGACTCCAACCTAAGCGTATGTAAACTTCCGACTTCAACTGTATTTTGATGACCTGTACAAAAGATGATGGGGCAGCAGTTAGCCTAGTGGTTAAGAGCGTTGGGCCAGTAACCAAAAGGTTGTTGGTTTGAATCCCAGAGCCGACTACGTCAAACATTTGTCAAAGTGACCTTGAGAAAGGCTCCTAACCATAATAGCTCTGGATAAAAGCGTCTGCTAAAATGTAAATGTTTGTTTGTACAGAACACTACAGTTTAATTATGTCCATAGCAATAGTATTGAAAGGAGGAGCTATCAACAGTCAATATGCAAATAATTACATTCTGAAGCCATAAGAGGCTGGGGCAAATCAAATAATCAGATGTTTGATAAGAAGGAAAAGGTTGTTATTCAAGGTGATTTGGCACACAGAAGCTTGTAATGAATAGACGAGAGCCATAGATAAAGAGAAACCCTTGATCTGTGTCTGAACAAGACCAAATGGGAGAACAACATGGAACAGGCCATATACCCTTATAATCTCCACCTGGCACAGCCAGAAGAGGACTGGCCACCCCTCAGAGCCTGGTTCCTCTCTAGCTTTCTTCCTAGGTTCCTTTGTAGGGAGTTTTTCCTAGCCACTGTGCTTCTACATCTGCATTACTTGCTCTTTGGGGTTTTAAGCTGGGTTTCTGTATAAGCACTTCGTGACAACTGCTGATGTAAAATGGGCTTTAGAAATGAATGTTATTGATTTAAATAGCACAGATACCATAACAAGGCATTTTGTGAAGAAAAAAAACTGCTGTAGGTTTTTGAACCATGCCTCCACCTCCTCCTTTGTTATTTCAACAGAATTTTGGTATCATGTATGCAAACATTTATCATTTTATTGAATTGCAAAGATTTGTTGAAAGTGTTGATGGTCTTGATTATGGAAAGATATTTGTCACAAAGCTACACTTGCTAACAGAACAACATTGTATGAAAAAGGAGAGGACAAGGTGATTCTTCAAAATCTTTTCTGAATTGTTATGACAGTAGTCCTTATCTCATTTGAGAATTTACTTTATATGTAATGTTTTTCAAAATTACAGGGTATATTTTATTAATTGACATTACTGAACATTTTACAGCCGGTGGCGTTAAGTTCTTGACAGAGGTATTATGATAAAGTAGCTGGGGATATAATTGTATGTACTGTACCAAAACACAGTACATAGTATACCATGGCCCATGGGTACTACACAGAGTAAAGTGTATTTGTTTATATATTACAGAAACATTCTAAGAGAAGATACGTTAGCGGCTGAGAACACAACATTGGGGAAAGAGAGAGAATTTACTTGAGAGCTCCAGGGGGGTTGTTGTTTGCTGGTGTAGAGCAGAGAGAGTGCCAAACACAAACCAATTTACTGGGGTAAAATAGTACTGTGGTGGAAAAAAGGGAAAGATCAGGTCCACCCCATTTTTCACGATCCGATCTGAGCTGTTAGAGAAGATGGGTGAAAATAAACATTGTTCTCCCGTCAGTGGTTCTGATGGAACATACAGTGCCAGGGAAATAGCACAGCTCGCTCCAACACTTCAACACAACGCCAGCCTAGATAGGAGGGATTGAAGGAGCACTTATGAAAGTAAAGCCCTGACAAAATGGATATTTGTGGAAATAATTACCATCATAATGCTTATAAGGTAACATGTAAATAATAACTTTGGAAAGGGGTGAATGGAGTTATTTACTGATAGCAAGAACATTTGGAGCAATGATATGTTCCTAGGGCTAAAATTGTCTGCAGGGGTGTTATTTATTAAGCAACACTGTTCAAGACCAGAGGACCCAGAGGCTGCTTTCGATGTGGAAAGACACTGAGAAAAATGTAAAGAAAAATAAATAACATGATGAGTGAAATAACCAACAGATCATTCCTATAAACTCACACCCATAAAAGAGGTCAGTCAGACAATCCTTAAAAACATGGATTGTGATGATTTCCATAACTGTAGAATTCAATAAAGGTACCTTCAAATATAAAAAATCTAGATCAAAATATAAATGAATACATACAGTATACTATAAAATGAAATAAATAAATGTGGAAATAAATTATAAAATAAATGTCAAAATGTATAAATAAATACATTAATAAGTACATACATAAATATATTGTCAAATGAATTGCTAAACTAACTGTTGTCTAAACCAACTGTTTTTGTATTGCCCTCATTGACTGGGAGGTTGTGTAGTCCACAAGCTTATACTCCTAATAATCAGCCATTCTTTCTGACTGGCAGTCACCACAATACGGACACACTCAATGTCAAAGGCAATCTTGTGGTCCACGTCTTGAACCTCAATGTTGCCATATTTAAACTCCCCTAAAGTGATGTAGGAAGAACACTGCCTTCCTCTCTTTGTCCCCACCAGCTTCTCTCCTACTTCCAGAGCTCCATGGTGCAGGATATCGTTCTGACGATCGTCCGTTCCTGTCACGATTTTGATTTTGCTTATTTTAGTTGATTTGTTAAAGACTATGACAAAGAAGTCTCCGGTAGAAGGGGGTTTCCCCCAAAAGTATTCGTCCACACTGCTGTAAGCCTTGGTGGCGTCATAATTTTCAAATACATTAATGTTTGTGTACAGGCTGGCAGGAGGGTTGTCAGGGATATCAATGGAGTCTTCTTCAAAGTCATCATCCTTCAACTTGTTCTCTGCCCCCTTATATGAGGAGTAGTAGCCCATGTGCTGGAACAAGGAGGGCTTGAAGCGGATCACGTCTTTCTGGGCCAGCAGATCCCGGAAGTGAATGAGGAGCCAGTCACAGGGCATTTCCTGGTAGAACATGAGCAGGAAGTGGGCCAGGCGCGGCAGGTCTCTTGAGTGGTAGAGCTTCCCTATGTAGCCAAGCTTGGAGAATTCCAGCATCACCCAGTAGGAGCCTTCCCTGGAGGTGACCACCTTCTTCAGGGATGTCAGGAAGTTCCGTGAGCAGCGCACATCGTCCTCCAGCATCATGTAGAAATCAGAAAGGTTGGTGCAGAAATTGAGGAGGAAGGCATAGTCCACGTTCTGCTTGGAGCGGAAGCGTACCCTGTCCTCTGGGTCATTGTAGTTCCTTTTTAGCCCAACCAGTGATGGATAGTACTCCTCAGGGGCATGGATCACCAGGAGACGCCCAGCGATGATGTGGTGGGCAAACTTCCTGGAGATGTCCTGCACCAGGTTTTCACACCAGGCCAGGTCAAAGTCTGCCAGGTGGACCACCACGACAATCTCTTTCAGCTCCTCATAACTGGACTGGTCAAAAATGGATTTGATCGTCTCCATGAGGTAATTTCCTCTTTTTCTTTTCACAGATGACAACCCAATGGTTAGATATTCTAGAAACACAAACATCTATATTATTATAGCGTACATTGAAAACATTATTTGTGAAATAATAAAACATAAAAAAAAAACATATACAGTACCAGCCAAAAGCTTGGACACACCTACTCATTCAAGGGTTTTTCTTTATTTTTACTATTTTCTACATTGTAGAATAACAGTGAAGACATCAAAACTATGAAATAACACATTTTAGTCATTTAGCAGACACTCTTATCCAGAGCGACTTACAGTTAGTGAATAATATTTTTTTTTTTATACTGGCCCCCCGTGGGAATCGAACCCACAACCCTGGCGTTGCAAACGCCATGCTCTATCAACTGAGCTACATCCCTGCCGGCCATTCCCTCCCCTACCCTGGGCCAATTGTGCGCCGCCCATGAGTCTCCCGGTCACAGCCAGCTGCGACAGAGCCTTGATTCGAACCAGGATCTCTAGTGGCACAATTAGCACTGCGATGCAGTGCCTTAGACCACTGCGCCACTCAGGAGACATATGGAATCATGTAGTAACCAAAAAGGTGTTAAACAAATCAAAATATATTTTATATTTGAGATTCTTCAAAGTAGCCACCCTTTGCCTTGATGACAGCTTTGCACACTCTTGGCATTCTCTCAACCAGCTTCACCTGGAATGCTTTTCCAACAAGGAGTTCCCACATATCCTGAGCACACATCCTGAGCTGCTTTTCCTTCCCTCTGCGGTCCAACTCATCCCAAACTATCTCAATTGGGTTGAGGTCGGGTGATTGTGGAGGCCAAGTCATCTGATGCAGCACTCCATCACTCTCCTTCTTGGTCAAATATCCCTTACACAGCCTGGAGGTGTGTTGGGTCATTGTCCTGTTGAGAAATCAAATTATAGTCCCAGTAAGCCCAAACCAGATGGGATGGCGTATCTCTGCAGAATGCTGTGGTAGCCATGCTGGTTAATGGTGCCTTGAATTCTAAATAAATCACCAACAGTGTCACCAGCAAAGCACCCCCACACCATCACACCTCCTCCATGTTTCACGGTGGGAACCACACATGCGGAGATCATCCGTTCACCTACTCTGCGTCTCACAAAGACACGGCGGTTGGAACAAAACATCTCAAATTTGGACTCATCAGACCAAAGAACAGATTTCCACTGGTCTAATGTCCATTGCTCGTGTTTCTTGGCCCAAGCAAGTCTCTTCTTCTTATTGGTGTCCTTTAGTAGTGGTTTCTTTGCAGCAATTCGACCATGAAGGCCTGATTCACGCAGTCTCCTCTGAACAGTTGATGTTGAGATGTGTCTGTTACTTGAACTCTGTGAAGCATTTATTTGAGCTGCAATCTGAGGTGCAGTTAACTCTAATGAACTTATCCTCTGCAGCAGAGGTAACTCTGGGTCTTCCTTTCTTGTGGCGGTCCTCATGAGAGCCAGTTTCATCATAGCGCTTGATGGTTTTTGCAACTGCGCTTGAAGAAACTTTAAAAGTTCCGGAAATGTTACGGATTGACTGACCTTCATGTCTTAAAGTAATGATGGACAGTCGTTTCTCTTTGCTTATTTGAACTGTTCTTGTCATAATATGGACTTGGTCTTTTACCAAATAGGGCTATCTTCTGTATACCACCCCTACCTTGTCACAACACAACTGATTGGATCAAACGCATTCAGAAGGAAAGAAATTCCACAAATTAACTTTTAACATGGCACACCTGTTAATTGAAATGCATTCCAGGTGACTACCTCATGAAGCTGGTTGAGAGAATGCCAAGAGTGTGCAAAGCTGTCATCAAGGCAAAGAGTGGCTACTTTAAAGAATCTCAAATATAAAATATATTCTGATTTGTTTAACACTTTTTTGGTTACTACATGATTCCATATTTGTTATTTCATTGTTTTGATGTCTTCACTATTATTCTACAATGTAGAAAATAGTAAAAATAAAGAAAAACCCTTGAATGAGTAGGTGTGTCCAAACTTTTGACTGGTACTGTATATATAGTGAAAGATGAAAGTGACCAAGGTAAAACAACATGTATTGACAGTCAAAGATACAATTACTCTTTCGGGGCAGTGGGTTCCCAGCGAGGTAACGATATGTGACGTTTATGGTTCCAGAGAAATTAGTGAGGTCTCTGAAGGTGTGAACATATCTCTCAGAGTTTGAAGGATGCATTGATGTCTCTCTCAGCGGTCTTTTATCCTCCTCCTACAACACAGAACAAAGACAACAGATCAGATGAGATGACTTCACATAGTGAATGACAAACAAACCAAGGTCTCATCTCAGCTACAGACAAACACACACAGCAAAGTCAACTAATTTCCTTGACATGTCTCATATCCGTCTGTAAATAATACAGAGGTAAAAATAACACATTTTGGTTTTAAAACTCCTTAAGAATATCCTGTATAAAAAGAAAAAGTAAGGGTTAGCCAACTGATAATAAATGTAGATACGTCATACTGATTTCAAAGAGTTCTAAAACCATTGAGGCGTTTTTCATTGCCAAGGAAATTGACTTTGTGAGAGCACAAGGTCATTGAAAATATGCAAAAACTCCTCAATAATTTAAATAACAAATACGGATAATGTGTTATGATCACCAAGATGTGATGGCATCATGAATAAAAAATAAATCATCGACTCTGCGTCCACATCATGAAAATATGTTGCCTTTTGAAAACAAGTAATTCTAAAAGGGACAACATGGTTAAATACTAGAGTGAACTTGTGGATGAAAATGATGCTGTTTGAAGGAGAGGAGAGAGGTAGAAGAGGGTAGTCCACCGTCAGATGTTTTAATACCCAAAAATATATCTAATTTGGAATCCATATTCTATGCCATCTGCTGTGTGGATCCTACATCAGCGGGAATCTGCAGGCCTCAATCCCAAAATCATGGAACAGAGAGGCACCATCTAAATAGTCGTAATTATATTGTGCCTATTTAATTATTTTCCTTTATTTGGGATCGGAGCTTGCCTTTACACTTTAAACATCTGAACTTTAAAAGAATTGGGTGAACTTGCCCTTTATGACTCAAGTGAAGAATATAGAATAAGTCTCACCAGGACGTATCCATCCTCCATGTACAGGTTGAGGAAGAGTAGACAGGTGATTAGGACACCCAGGAAGGGGATGGTGGAGCGTTTACGGAAACACCTCATCTTGTCCAGGGACTTCCACACCAGCCTCATGATGGAGACACTCTCACTGGGATCTGCAGGGTAACACAGGGGGAATGGCACATCAGCAAGCTGCGTAGCAAAATGTTGAGATGGAACATATAGTTAATGAGACTGGGTTGGCCTACAGACTGCCATCAGATGAAGTGGTTATGAATCATTTCCTGTTCTTTCAAGCATCACCTTGTTCTGCTAAAATCACGTTAGTACAACTCTTCCTGATCATAGTGCATAGTGGGAAAATACTATTTTCAAAATAACATGGTACTGGCAAACAATTGACATACGAATATTCTAGTGGAATACAACTAGTACCACCAGAAATTGATCAAAGAATACGAAGAGTGACATACAAATAAATCTAGTTTTTTTTCTAGACCGCAATTAGGCGTCAGCAAGCTCTTTTCTGACAGTGCTACAAAGCCCCAGAGATGCCTAATGGAATACAAACTAGCTTTAAGCTTGGTTCAATGACCACACACACATCGATCACGAACACTGCCTGGCTCACCTGGGAATAGGGCTGGTCAATACCTTTCTGTTCGGGGTCTAAAACTGACTCTAACATATCCATCTAATGCTAACATCCTGTCTCTTTGAAGGCTATTTATTCAATCATGATTGGTATTGGTTGTGCGTAATTAGACGCTGTTGATGCTTTTGCTATTTTGCATAATTATGGCCTACAGAGCTGAAAACATTTGAAAAGACAACGCTCCTTTAATTTCTACGTTGGTATATCTCAACGTCCTGTAGTAGCCAACTGTTAAGGTATATAAAATGGAAAATAAATTAGAAGAGGTATTGAACAAATCATTCTAAAATAATAGGTATTGATGGAACCTTTGTTCTAATCATATGAATTATGATGGTAGCCTAAAGAAACACCTGCCAACAGTAAATGAATTAATTAGTGGCCAAGAGTTCTAATAATATTAATAATATCATCTTGAGCCAAACAAGAATCTCTCTTCATCTTCACTGACAGCTTGTGACCAAATCTCTCTCTCTCTTTCTCTCTCTCTCTCTCTCTCTCTCTCTCTCTCCTCTCTCTCTCTCTCTCTCTCTCCCTCTCTCTCTCCTCTCTCTCTCTCTCTCTCTCTCTCTCTCTCTCTCTCTCTCTCCTCTCTCTCTCTCTTCTCTCTCTCCTCTCTCTCCTATCTCTCTCTCTCTCTCCTCTCTCTCTCTCCTCTCTCTCTTTCTCTCTCTCCCCTCTCTCTTTCTCTCTCTCTCTCTCTCTCTCTCTCTCTCTCTCTCTCTCTCTCTCTCTCTCTCTCTCTCTCTCTCTCTCTCTCTCTCTATCTATCTATCTCTCTCTCAAATAGTAGCCTACACTGCTACACTCCCATTAAATATCTGAACTGCAGGGCTGGCCAACCCTGGTTGTTGAAGGGACCACAAAGTGGCAGGTTTTAGCTGATGTGGGATAGAGTGAGAACAGGCCGGATCATTTCAGATGTAGGATCTTAATTTGACCTACAGTGCCTTCGGAAAGTATTCAGACCCCTTGACTTTTTCAGAATGTTGTTACGTTACAGCCTTATTCTGAAATGGATTAAATTGTCCCCCCCCCCCCCCCTCATCAATCTACACACAATACCCCAAAATGACAAAGCAAAAACAGGTTTTTAGAAATTTTTGCTAATTTATATCAAATAAAAAACGGAAATATCACATTTACATAAGTATTCAGACCCTTTACCCAGTACTTTGCTGAAGCACCTTTAGCACACCTGTTTTTGGGGAGTTTCTCCCTTCTTCAGTGCAGATCCTCTCAAGCTCTGTCAGGTTGGATGGGGAGCGTTGCTGCACAGCTATTTTCAGGTCTCTCCAGAGATCGGGTTCACTCAAGGACATTCAGAGACTTGTCCCGAAGCCACTCCTGCATTGTCTAGGCTGTGTGCTTAGGGTCGTTGTCCTGTTGGAAGGTGAACCTCCGCCACAGTCTGAGGTCTTGAGCGCTCTGGAGCAGGTTTTCATCAATGATCTCGCTGTACTGTGCTTTGTTAATCTTTCCCTCGATCCTGACGAGTTTCCCAGTCCCTGCCGCCGAAAAACATCCCCACAGCATGATGCTGCCACCATCATGCTTCACCATAAGGATGGTGCCAGGTTTCCTCCAGACGTGATGCTTGGAATTCAGGCCAAAGAGTTCAATCTTGGTTTCATCAGACCAGAGAATCTTGTTTCTCATGGTCTGAGAGTCCTTTTTAGCAAACTCCAAGCGGGCTGTCATGTTCCTTTTACTGAGGAGTGGCTTCCGTCTGGCCACTCTACCATAAAGGCCTGATTGGTGGAGTGCTGCAGAGATGGTTGTCCTTCTGGAAGGTTCTCCCATCTCCACAGAGGAACTCTAGAGCTTCTCTCCCGATTGCTTAGTTTGGCCGGGCGGCCAGCTCTAGGAAGAGTCTTGGTGGTTCCAAACTTCTTCCATTTAAGAATGATGGAGGCCACTGTGTTCTTGGGGACCTTCAATGCTGCAGAAATGTTTTGGTATCCTTCCACAGATCTGTGCCTCAACACAATCCTGTCTCTGAGCTCTAAGGACAATTCCTTTGACTTCATGGCTTGGTTTTTGCTCTGACATCCACTGTCAACTGTGGGACCTATATACAGTGGGGAGAACAAGTATTTGATACACTGCCGATTTTGCAGGTTTTCCTACTTACAAAGCATGTAGAGGTCTGTAATTTTTATCATAGGTACACTTCAACTGTGAAAATCCAGAAAATCACATTGTATGATTTTTAAGTAATTAATTTGCATTTTATTGCATGACATAAGTATTTGATACATCAGAAAAGCAGAACTTAATATTTGGTACAGAAACCTTTGTTTGCAATTACAGAGATCATACGTTTCCTGTAGGTCTTGACCAGGTTTGCACACACTGCAGCAGGGATTTTGGCCCACTCCTCCATACAGACCTTCTCCAGATCCTTCAGGTTTCGGGGCTGTCGCTGGGGAATACGGACTTTCAGCTCCCTCCAAAGATTTTCTATTGGGTTTAGGTCTGGAGACTGGCTAGGCCTCTCCAGGACCTTGAGATGCTTCTTACGGAGCCACTCCTTAGTTGCCCTGGCTGTGTGTTTCGGGTCGTTGTCATGCTGGAAGACCCAGCCACGACCCATCTTCAATGCTCTTACTGAGGGAAGGAGGTTGTTGGCCAAGATCTCGCGATACATGGCCCCATCCATCCTCCCCTCAATACGGTGCAGTCGTCCTGTCCCCTTTGCAGAAAAGCATCCCCAAATAATGATGTTTCCACCTCCATGCTTCACGGTTGGGATGGTGTTCTTGGGGTTGTACTCATCCTTCTTCTTCCTCCAAACACAGCGAGTGGAGTTTAGACCAAAAAGCTATATTTTTGTCTCATCAGGCCACATTACCTTCTCCCATTCCTCCTCTGGATCATCCAGATGGTCATTGGCAAACTTCAGACGGGCCTGGACATGCGCTGGCTTGAGCAGGGGGACCTTGCGTGCGTTGCAGGATTTTAATCCATGACGGCGTAGTGTGTTACTAATGGTTTTCTTTGAGACTGTGGTCCCAGCTCTCTTCAGGTCATTGACCAGGTCCTGCCGTGTAGTTCTGGGCTGATCCCTCACCTTCCTCATGATCATTGATGCCCCACGAGGTGAGATCTTGCATGGAGCCCCAGACCGAGGGTGATTGACCGTCATCTTGAACTTCTTCCATTTTCTAATAATTGCGCCAACAGTTGTTGCCTTCATACTAAGCTGCTTGCCTATTGTCCTGTAGCCCATCCCAGCCTTGTGCAGGTCTACAATTTTATCCCTGATGTCCTTACCCAGCTCTCTGGTCTTGGCCATTGTGGAGAGATTGGAGTCTGTTTGATTGAGTGTGTGGACAGGTGTCTTTTATACAGGTAACGAGTTCAAACAGGTGCAGTTAATACAGGTAATGAGTGGAGAACAGGAGGGCTTCTTAAAGAAAAACTAACAGGTCTGTGAGAGCCGGAATTCTTACTGGTTGGTAGGTGGTCAAATACTTATGTCATGCAATAAAATACAATGTGATTTTCTGGATTTTTGTTTTAGATTCCGTCTCTCACAGTTGAAGTGTACCTATGATAAAAATTTCAGAACTCTACATGCTTTGTAAGTAGGAAAACCTGCAAAATCGGCAGTGTATCAAATACTTGTTCTCCCCACTGTATAGACAGGTGTGTGCCTTTCCAAATCATGTCCAAACAATTGAATTTACCACAGTTGTAGAAACATCTCAATGGAAACAGGATGCACCTGAGCTCAATTTCGAGTCTCATAGCAAATGGTCTGGATACTTATGTACATTTTTGTAAGACATTTGCAAAAATGGCTAAAAACCTTATTTCGCTTTGTCATTATGGGGTATTGTGTTTCGATTGCTGAGGTATTTTTTTATTTAATCCATTTTAGAATAAGGCTGTAACGTAACAAAATGTGGAAAAAGTCAAGGGGTCTCAATAATTTCCGAAGGCTCTGTATATTGCCACAGCTAAATAATCCTGCAGCAAGAGGATTTGAACGTTTATTCCATAATGTTGCTTGATCAGTGGTTAGGCTATTAGCTGGCTAAAAGTAGTCTAGATAAAAAATGACATATTGTTAATATAACCGTGAGTTAGTGTGGGTTTTCAGTGAATTGATGTAAATCACAAAGCTCATCTGCATTTTCTGTGGTGCAGGAACATTCTCGGCAACAAAAGAGTAATCACGTTAAGATCCTACATCTGTATGTCCCTCCAAAGGTACCTCTGTAGTGTGGATGACTGACATCAGCCAAAAAGCTGCAGTGCTGACTTCACTCCGCAGTAGCAGCACAGTGGACTCAACACAACCACCTGATAAAACAGTTCCTTGGTCACCTCTCTCACCTCTTCCTGTCAAAAGCCAACAGCCACAGCAAAATGTGGCACCGGCAACATTTTTCTGTCGCTTTTTTAAACTACGTTACGGGAAAGCAAGCAAATGACAACAGGGAGATGGTAAAAGAAACAAAAGCATATTGAAATAAACAAAATAAATGTTACCTGGACCACTGCAGACTGAATACTACAATTACACAACTGGGCAATTTTAGAATGTTCAGCTTCATCCTGGCTGGGTGGTATTCTCTCTCTCACACATGAGTGGTGGATTTGGTGTCCTGATAATGCAGGTTGGATTAGCACTCAGTACTGGCTGCTTGCCTGCATCCCGAATGGCACCCTTTTCGAGTACTAGTCAAAAGCAGGGCGCTGGTGAAAAAGTAGTCCTCTATAAAGGGAATAGGGTGCCATTTGGGACGCATCCCTTGTTTCAATAATTCAGTCTATCTGGGCTCGGGCTCGACAGAGGCTGCTGTGGCTAAACCTGCCAAAGGCACAGCTGCGGGTACCTGCTCCACTCTCTCCATTCTTACTGCACACTCAAAGAGCTGCTGTGGCAAGGATGTGCCCCAAATCTGCACTGCTTTCCCCAAAAGGAATGGCTTTTGATATGCAATATGCATATCCTGTACCAGAATCGAATCAAAAGAGCTTGGATGTGTGAGTGTGTGTGTTGGCATGTTTTTGAGGGTAGGTGTCTATAAGCATACCGGACTGTCTCTAAAATATGAATGTGTATGCACGAGTGCATGCGTGCGTGCGTGTGTGTATTTGACTAGCATGAGACCAGAGGAGCTTTGTCTGTGGTTTGCAGAGAAAGGGGTAAGTGTGTTTTAATGGGCTGTCATAATGGCAGTCAATCACTCCCTCAGCCCTCCGATCTCCCTGCTGTAACATTGCAGCAGGACAGTGTTAAATATCCATTATACTCTGAACTGAACCAAAGAAACCGCACCACTGCCACTCATTGATAGAATACTACTTATGATATCATAACAGTACACAACACGCTGTAGTGGTCTCTGAAATCAGTTGGAAATGGTTTGATAGCTATCTATGAAAGACTGCTACCTATCACTTACAGTATGTGAAACGAATGTGAAGAGCGAGGAAAGAAACAAGTAGTTAAAGGACGTTGAGTTGAGCACAGTAACTACAAAACTCAAGTCAAATTTCACAATTTCCACTAATGCCTCTCAAGTCTCGACTCCTCTGAAGCTTACCCCACTTGAATAAAATTATATTATATTGAATATTATACAGAATGGTTACACTGTCAAAGCAAAAGTGAAATATCTCTGAAACCTGAATTTGACAAGCTCTGGCAATAAAATAATCAAGAATACCAAGCTTTTCAATGTGTTTGTGTACAGTATTATCTACAAAATGAATTCATTCCCTTACCATCTACTGGCAGCAGGGCACTGAGGAAGCCGGAATAATGAAGTAAAGATTTTGTAGTAAAGAGTTGTCCTCTGGGAGTGTGAGGTGGGAACAACCTTGGAGTCTCAATGTGATATTCAGACGTCAAAATAAACCCTTAACAAACACTTTTCTTTTAAATCTAAGTCACTTTAAACTCTCCAATTTAGTGACACTTTTTCAAAAAAAAAATGGCGAGCCTCGTGGAATGGGAAAACCTGGATGGAAAACACATTGTGAATGAGAAAGGGGAAAAAGATTAATAAAATGGGCAGCAGAAAGCAATTCTCCCACATTTGATCTTGTTATCTGTTTTACATTATTTCCCATGGGTATCCTGCACCTCACAGATATACAGCTCTGCACAAATAATCAATTAAGCCTGCAGATTTGCAGGGGTTCAGCAGTTGCTTTGTGTCAGGCCTTCAGCCACTTTCAATGGATTTTCTTTCTCCCACAAAAGAGGGAAATACCGGAGGCTGCTGTTGATAACAAAATTGTAGCATAGCACGGAATAATAAATCCCTTCATTATTAAGTGATTTTTTTTTGTTGCTAAGAATTCAAATTGGCCAAACAGTTGACCAATTACCACATTCTTATGGAATTTGTCACATGAAGAGAATCTACCATCTACAAAGACTTAAAGGACTGTGTCAGATAACGACCTCTTTTCTAAAGATGCTGAATTATCAACATAGGCAGCATACCGAAGGGGATTACTATTGGTGCACTATCACTCTTTGGAGCAATAAATTAAAAGATTGAAAGCAATTTCATCATGCAATCCATAGATATTACCATACACCCCAACAAGGCTACAACTGTCAAGGCTGGAACATTGTCAATCATGTTCCCCACCCTGAGAGGATACAACTCCTATTATAACTTGGATTCCACTAACTCGTATTCTAACTTGTATTCCACTAACTCCGATTCTAACTTGTATTCCACTAACTACTATTCTAACTTGTATTCCACTAACTCCTATTCTAACTTGTATTCCACTAACTCCTATTCTAACTTGTATTCCACTAACTCCTATTCTAACTTGTATTCCACTAACTCCTATTCTAACTTGTATTCCACTAACTCCGATTCTAACTTGTATTCCACTAACTCCTATTCTAACTTGTATTCCACTAACTCCTATTCTAACTTGTATTCCACTAACTCATATTCTAGCTTGTATTCCACTAACTCCTATTCTAACTTGTATTCCACTAACTACTATTCTAACTTGTATTCCACTAACTCATATTCTAACTTGTATTCCACTAACTCCTATTCTAACTTGTATTCCACTAACTCCTATTCTAACTTGTATTCCACTAACTCGTATTCTAACTTCTATTCCACTAACTACTATTCTAACTTGTATTCCACTAACTCGTATTCTAACTTCTATTCCACTAACTCCTATTCTAACTTATATTCCACTAACTCGTATTCTAACTTGTATTCCACTAACTCCTATTCTAACTTGTATTCCACTAACTCCTATTCTAACTTGTATTCCACTAACTCAGATTCTAACTTGAATTCCACCAACTCCTATTCTAACTTGTATTCCACTAACTCCTATTCTAACTTGTATTCCACTAACTCCTATTCTATCTTGTATTCCACTAACTACTAATCTAACGTGTATTCCACTAACTCGTATTCTAACTTGTATTCCACTAACTCCTATTCTAACTTGTATTCCACTAACTCCTATTCTAACTTGTATTCCACTAACTCCTATTCTAACTTGTATTCCACTAACTCCTATTCTAACTTGTATTCCACTAACTCCTATTCTAACTTGTATTCCACTAACTCCTATTCTAACTTGTATTCCACTACCTCGTATTCTAACTTCTACTGAAACTACAGGGCACAGCTCCATTGATTCTGCATCCCTCTTGTCTTCTGCTCAGTCTGTCGGCACCATGACTATGTGCTCACTTAGCTGCCAACACCTTATCAGATCTGATCATCGTCACCGGGCCCAGACGCTGTGTTCTACCGGTAACCGGTACCGACAAGCTGGCTGGCTGTGTGGAGCTCCAGAGGCTCAACGGTGCCAAGGTCCAAACAGATGTACACACACTCCCCTCCTGCTCCAGGCCTGTCACCGCTGTCAGCAGCCTGAGCGCACAGACTCTAACGGGAGGTTGTGTGTGTGATTCCCCCCGGGACACACACTGTGTGTGTGTGTGTGCGTATGTGTTTTCCCTCCAGACATGCTGTCCAAGCTGGCCCTCGCTGCCACCACCGCCCCATGGGAGCCAGAGCCAGCCCGTTGACAACTGCAGCTCCAGCTGTTCTCCCATAAGGGCTTGGTGGTGCACCTCGCAAACAGGAACCCCTTAGAACAGGAAATCAGAAACATTCCTCATACCGCTGCCTCCCTGCCTGCATTCTCATTAACATTTTAGTCATTTAGCAGACACTCTTATCCAGAGCGACTTTCGGTAGTGACTGCATAGGTCTACATTTCCATCCTCTCTAAGCCTCCCTCTGTCTGACAGAAGTCCATAGTGTTTTGGATGCTTCCAACTCAACACCATTACCTATTTTTTTATGATTTCTAGGAAGCTAAGCTTTTTAGATCTACGTACAAGTCCTAAAACTCATTGCCATTCATTACCATCCAGGCTTTTGTTGTTGTTGCAAGGACCAGAGCAGGTGGCACAGTTGCACTAGCATCTGGAATGGGTTCCTCATAAAATATTGAACATGTGTCACCCATTGATGCTAGCTTCAGCGCAATCAGGCTTCAAAACACTTGGAACAAATGGCAGTCCTTTGGTTGCAGTACAAGCGCTCCTGATAGCTCGGCGCTAGCCATGATTGAAATGCGATTGTAAAGAGGGTTCTTCAACATTGGATTGGTCTGTATTTTTCCGTTGGATTTCCTTCTAGTTGGCCAGTGACAGAGCTACAGGTTGTATAATATATTTCCAAGGCCACCAAATGGAGGCATGCCACGCCTGGACAACTGCACAACTGATCATTAACTGGCTGTATCACTGTGATGTTGGATTTGAAAGGGATATTGCCTTTGTCATTATGACTGTATTGATATCAATTAAAGACAGAACTATGATGAGAGAGAGAACAGTGCACTGTTGACATACATTTGTGACATCACAGCGGCCAATTGAAAGAGGATATGAGTTCCACTGTAATGACAGGGACTGATCAAACCAAGGAGCAACACCCTCAAAGTGTCTCCGTGATGGGGTGTAGGGCCAATGAATGCTACAGTGAATTGGGTGCCGGGCTGCTTCCACAGTGTTATCTGGGTATTTACCTTTAAGGTCAGAAGGAAACATGAAAGGCTTTGTGGTTCCATCAGTGGCAAGCGTAATGAGGACGGGAGGCGTGAGAAATGATTCATGTGTGAGCGAGCCTCTCCCAGGCCCTTCTCAGCAGTTTGCACTTTGACCCAGATTAGCGATCCGCCAGAGGCCCACTGGGGAGGGCTGGAGATGGAGGGCCATGATGCGGCTGGCTCATTTCCACTCGAAAACACACTGGACATGTTGTACTAGACACACACACGCACATATGAATGCACGCACACACACACGCGCACACACACACACACACACACACACACACACACACACACACACACACACACACACACACACACATGTTACATGGTTACAACACTATCTTTGGTGTCATAAAAATGTGATACTGCTAGACACAAACTGTAGTACTAGAGTACCACATGGTTAAGTAACATATTCTGAAGTTATTATCTAGTGTCAAAATATTCTGTTCATTTATCACCATGGACAGGCTACATTCAGCCCATGGCTGACCTGCATGTTGAGTAGCCCTGCTGCTGTACACTGACTATCCCTCCTTGCCCTTTGTGTATGACGTCGCGTGTCATCAACATATGCTGCAGCATTAAACCAGAACCAGAGGCCTCACGTGTATATCTCCTCTCCTCTCCTCTCCTCTCCTCTCCTCTCCTCTCCTCTCCTCTCCTCTCCTCTCCTCTCCTCTCCTCTCCTCTCCTCTCCTCTCGTCAGACAACTGTCAGCAGCACATCCACTCTATCTCTAAAAGGACAGAGGCTGCTCTGAGCGAGAGAAAAAAGCCATTGAGGAGAGAAAAAAAGAGGAGAGAATTCTCTCCATCTGTCAGTTTGGGAGACGGGAGTCGGGAGGTAGACGCAAGACTTGGCTCTACCTTAAAAGCTCTTAAAAAACCAAGGTCACCTCCTGGTCAAATCTGTGAAATGAGAAAATGGCTGAAGGGGCAAGGGGCCCGTGGCAGATAACATGAGAATGCACTATCTGCTCCCCACACATTTAGTGCAGGGCACTGGCAGGCTTTTCAAAGGGCTCTGTCTCTCTGTGGTTTTGAAATGAGGACCAGAGAAAGACACAATAAGATGGCCCAGTTTCCCACTAATCTGACAACAGAGAACAGAACACACACAGAGAAGAAGTGCTCTTAGGAAATGAGCCTCTGGGGTTAGGAAAGATGAATAGTGCTCATATCATTGGGGTTTAGAACAAGGAGGAAAGTGCTGTAACAAATCAACAGTACTGTAGAAGTGAGGAGCAGATACTGAATAACTTCACCATTCCATTATACTGTACATATTCATTTTTCTATGTCATTTTCTATATTTTCCTTTTTTTACGTTACTAGCAAAACCCTAAAACACCTCACTGAAAGCAAAGCCCAACAATCAAACTATTGAGACATCAAATACCATGATATCAAATAGCTTTACACAACTAAGTAAGACGCAGTAGCCTACCTTAGTGAACAACACATGTCCATTATTCCTAGTGGACTAAAGCATCCTAAACAGCAGTATCCTCTCACAGCAGCTGTCTTAGCAGGACACTGTATTCTACTGTACATCTCTCTCAGAATGACTGACTGATGGAGAGTGTCCTATAACCCTGCATCCAGCATCCACCCAATCTCCCCAGTCTTCCCTTCAGCATTAATATTTGATGAGGGCTGTGTGCTCTGCACCAATCACTAAATGTCATTTATCTCCAATAATCCTGACCAGGCAACCAACCCTGCTGTAGTCGAGACCTTATTCAAGACCTTATTTTTACTGCCTTATCAGGGGTCTCCAATCTTTTCTAGCATGAGCTACTTTTTTTAAATAACATTTTGCAAGCTACTAATTTTTAGCTTTCAAACAGGCACATTCTTCTTAATAAACCACTTTAAGGGGGCACTATAAAATTCTGTTTTGTATTTTCCCAAATTCTGTTTTCTCGGTTTTAGTTTCCCTGTTTTCATTGTTTTCAGTACTGCTTTCTTTAATAAATGACAAGTTTATTACAATAACAACAAGCTAATGAGGATGTTTTCACACTGTCTTTGTCTGTCTGGCTCCCTGTGTCCTATGGGATGTGCCACATTCATTAATTGGCTATTTTCAGATCTAATGTCTCCAGTCTTACTTACTCAACTATTCCGTTAGTTAGTGTCATTCTAACACTCCTGTGTTTAGTAGTCTGAGTCATCCACCAAACATTAGTGGCCATTATGCGTCACTTGACTTAATTGTAAAAAAAGTTCTAAATATTTTGGCTAATATCTGCTAATATGAATTACTAAACTGTAAATGATAGGCCTATATCACCAAAACTGAGTATATAATAATATGTTCATATAATGAGATGTTTGATGAAATCTTTTTTTCCAATCAGTAATGGATGTTTAGTCTTATAATCAGACAAAATTAAATGAGGCACTAAACGGCCTGTAACGCAATTACACTTTAATTAACGACTGGTTTACTGTTCACTGACATTTATGCTCAGAGCAAAGACTAACTGCTTTTCTACTCTGGTGACTTTGGCTAATTTTCCATGTCTGATTCCCCTTGTCACCCCATAGAGAATTGACTACAGTTATGTTTGGTGACTCCAAATGTCACCAATAATCAGAAAAGGTAATGATATGTCATGCCGTTGCACATATAGATATGATCCAGTCGCAATAGACAAGAAATTATAAAATTCGACGACATACACTAGCCAAGGGTGAGGTTTTACTTTCAAGTGGTGTACTGTATGCAGTGAGTATGTCATTAATTACATGTAATGTCGTTGTGCATGAACATACGACCACATACTCTAGTTAAGAGGGCCGTTTTCTTTAGTTCCAAATGCTATATGCATTATATCCAATTATGCTGTGTTTGTATTTCGGTAGATATATTGCTGTCAGTCTCTGCTGCTGACAAAGCAAGCCCTTTACCTTTGAAGTATTTCTGCAAGCCTCAGGTAAAACACTATACAACAATTTTTTTCATTTTTTTTTGGGATAAAGAAAACTTGTTGTTTTGTTCAAGCCTCAGACAGGCTCGCTACCTGGTTCAACCTGTGTCCCAAATGGCACCCTATTTCCTATAAAGTGCACCACTTTTGACCAGGTCCCATAGGGCTCATGGTCAAAAGTAGTACACTATGTAAGGAATAGGGTGCCATTTGGGACACAAACCTGGTATCTCTCTGATGTAGCAATATACACATTCTTACATACTAGAGTATAGGTCTTAAAAATAACTAGTCCTATCTATTCTGAGTTTTTTCAAAACTTTGCTAGTAGCCCTCACGAGAACTTATGCATACTGTAAACTATCCCTGAACTTGGTGAAATATCAAATCAGAGGCTAGTGAAAGTATTCCTGCTTTTATTATTGATGTCAGGAAAGAGGACGAGGTAACTGGAAATATGAGTCCTATACAGAAACATACCTACAATACACACATGCACCACATACTCCAAAAAGAGTGTAGCCTACATGCATTCTTGTCTTGCTGCACTCTTGTCTTGCCGCACTCTTGTCTTGGCGCACTCTTGTCTTGCCGCACTCTTGTCTTGCCGCACTCTTGTCTTGCCGCACTCTCGTCTTGCTGCACTCTCGTCTTAATGCACTCTTGTCTTGCTGCACTCTCGTCTTGATGCACTGTCGTCTTGCTGCACTCTCGTCTTGCTGCACTCTCGTCTTGATGCACTCTTGATGCACTCTCGTCTTGATGCACTCGTCTGGATGCACTCTCGTCTTGCTGCACTCTCGTCTTGATGCACTCTCGTCTTGATGCACTCTTGTCTTGATGCACTTTCGTCTTGATGCACTCGTCTTGCTGCACTCTCGTCTTGATGCACTCTCGTCTTGCTGCACTCTCATCTTGATGCACTCTCGTCTTGCTGCACTCTCGTCTTGATGCACGCTTGTCTTGATGCACTCTTGTCTTGCTGCACTCTCGTCTTGATGTACTCGTCTTGCAGCACTCTCGTCTTGATGCACTCTTGTCTTGCCCATGCATGATGTTTTTTTAAAAATATACAATAACGTGGAATTACAACACACACAAAAAAAATGAAATGAACTAGAAGAGAACACAAATGATGAAATCCACGACAAAGGCATATGCCCCATTTTAAAAGGTCTCAAAATATATTCCATGCAGATAATAACTGGTCCCATTTGCCTCAGGGGCAGAAGCTCATGTGCTTAGAATTCAGTGTGCCTGGCACTGCCTGCACACCAGCCGAGGTCCACCTTTGGCTAATTTCCTAACAATTTCCAAGCTTCCTATAAAATTAATATGAATATGCATCGCTGTTGCGCAATGAATCCATTTGCAAGACAGAATGATAATGAAGAAAAAATGCTTTCAAAAAAGCCAATTCATCTTATGTAAAACGGCTGCTCAATGCGGCTAATGAGATGCCATTTTAATAAGCGGGTATGTTGTACAAAAAAGCCTTTTGGTAAACACTATTGTTCATTTGTTTGATGACATGCAGGCAACATAACAGATTTGGGTTTATTAAAAAATAGCAATCAATGTTTTATCTGAGGGAGAAGAAATAACCCTCATCTACAGGGAACCGTCTCTGCTTATATAAGGTACTCCAGACAAACTAAATGAAATACTGAAAGTATTTGAATGAAAAGTATCGGAAAGTATTCAGACCCTTTGACTTTTTCCACATTTTGTTACGTTACAGCCTTATTCTAAAATAATTTCCTCAGAAATCTACACACAATACCCCATAATGACAAAGCGAAAACAGGTTTTTAGAAATGTTTGCAAATGTATTAAAAACAAAAAACAGAAATACCATATTTACATAAGTATTCAGACCCTTTGCTATGAGACTCAAAATTGAGCTCAGGTGCATCCTGTTTCCATTGATCATCCTTGAGATGTTTCTAGAACTTGAATGGAGTTCACCTGTGGTAAATTCAATTGATTGGACATGATTTCGAAGGGCACACACCTGTCTATATAAGGTCCCAAGGTTGACAGTGCATGTCAGAGCAAAAACCAAGCAATGAGGTCGAAGGAATTGTCCGTAGAGCTCCGAGACAGAATTGTGTCGAGGCACAGATCTGGGGAAGGGTACCAAAACATTTCTGCAGCATTGAAGGTCCCCAAGAACACAGTGGCCGCCATCATTCTTAAATGGAAGAAGTTTGGAACCACCAAGACTGACCCTAGAGTTGGCCGCCGGTCCAAACTGAGCAATCAGGGGAGAAGGGCCTTGGTCAGGGAGGTGACCAAGAACCCGATGGTCACTCTGACAGAGCTCTAGATTTCCTCTGTAGAGATGGGAGAACCTTACAGAAGTACAACCATCTCTGCAGCACTCCACCAATTAGGCTTTTATGGTTGAGTGGCCAGACTGAACCCACTCCTCAGTAAAAGGTACATGACAAGTATCTGAATGTCCTTGAGTGTCCCAGCCAGAGCCCGGACTTGAACCCGATCGAACATCTCTGGAGAGACCTGAAAATATCTGTGCAGCGACACTCCCCATCCAACATGACAGAGCTTGAGAGGATCTAGACAAGAATGGGAGAATATCCCCAAATACAGGTGTACCAAGCTTGTAGCGTCATACCCAAGAAGACTCGAGGCTGTAATCGCTGCCAAATGTGCTTCAACATAGTACTGAGTAAAGGGTCTGAATACTTATGTAAATGTCATATATCTTTTTCTTCTTTTTTTTATAAATGTGCATACATTTCTACAAACCTGTTTTTGCTATGTCATTATGGGGTATTGTGTGTAGATTGATGAGGGGAAAAAAAACATTTAAATCAATTTTAGAATAAGGCTGTAACCTAACAAAATGTGGAAAAAGTCAAGGGGTCTGAATACTTTCCGAAGGCACCGTACAGGGGAACGTCTCTACTTATAGAAGCTACTCCAGACAAGCTCAATCAAATACTGAAAGTATTTGAAAGAAAACAAAACGTTTTTTAAACCCATGTTTCCCAAGTGAAAAAATACCATAGTATACTATGGTATAAATACTATAATATTCACTGTAGTGTTTCTGCAGACTTTACTGTAGTATTCATTGTAGTGTTTTTGCGGACTAAAGTATTTACTGTATTATACTGTAGTATTTACAGTTAACTATAATGTAGTACATTTCTATAGTGCTTTTCATAGAATCTCAAAGCGCATCATGAGTAAAAAACAAACAAGCAATATATCAGGACAGGTCAACCGATAGAGGCCAAGTCTTTGAAAGCTGCATCCTCCAAAGGTGAAGATGGTCAGTTCATGGCTTGAGCGGAGAGAGCTGGTCAGAGGATGGTAGATGATGGTGATGGAGTCTGCTGATGATCTTGTAGAGGGCAAGTCTGGGAACCAGCCTGACTCTTTTGGCCATTGGACTTCTTCTCTTCCACTCTGTGTAGCACCTACTTGGGTGATGCCGCAGCAGCTCTGGGTGCCAGAAAGCTCACCACACACAGTTCAGAATAGTAGCCAGTCGTCCTCATTACGAGCCCTCTGCCTTAGCACTGCTGTATTCCTCTATCTCCCGTTCCTCTCACGCTTCAGGTGACTCCTCAAATGATCTTCTCAGAAGATCAGGATTTCACAGCCAGGTGATACAAAAAAGCTGTAACTTTAGTATAAAAAACTAAAACTATAGTTTTAATACTATAGTAAAAAAAAAAACTGTAGTATACACTGAGTGTAGAAAACATTATGAAAACCTGCTCTTTCCATGACATAGACTGACCAGGTGAATCCAGGTGAAAGCTATGATCCCTTATTGATTTAACCTACGGCAACTACACCACCTGCTCCCCCGTAGTCATTTCCCCACACCCCCTCAATGGTCATGCTGCTCCCCCGTAGTCATTTCCCCACACCCCCTCAATGGTCATGCTGCTCTCCCGTAGTCATTTCCCCACACCCCCTCAATGGCCACGCTGCTCCCCCGTAGTCATTTCCCCCCCCACCTCCTCAATGGTCATGCTGCTCCCCCGTAGTCATTTCCCCACACCCCCTCAATGGTCATGCTGCTCCCCCGTAGTCATTTCCCCCCCACCTCCTCAATGGTCATGCTGCTCCCCCGTAGTCATTTCCCCCCCACCTCCTCAATGGTCATGCTGCTCCCCCGTAGTCATTTCCCCACACCCCCTCAATGGTCATGCTGCTCCCCCGTAGTCATTTCCCCCCCACCTCCTCAATGGTCATGCTGCTCCCCCGTAGTCATTTCCCCCCGACCTCCTCAATGGTCATGCTGCTCCCCCGTAGTCATTTCCCCCCCACCTCCTCAATGGTCATGCTGCTCCCCCGTAGTCATTTCCCCCCCACCTCCTCAACAGTCTTTACTCTGCCTCCACCCCAATGGACATTTATTTATTCTTCACTGCCACAGTTGTTATTATATATAGTGCTATTTCTATTTCTATATTTTTATTTATTTATTACCATTTTTACTTAGTCCTGCATGTTGGAGTTTGGAGCCTAAGATTTTCACTGTACCCTGCAATCACACCCGCAACCCTGTAGATCTGAATCTGTTAAATTCACTTAAATCAAATCAAATCATATTGTATTGGTCACATACACATATTTAGCAGACATTATTGCGGGTGTAGTGAAATGCAACAGTGCAGTAGTATCTTACAATCAGTGTAGATGAAGGGCAGGAGACAGGTTAAAGAAGGATTTATAAGCCTTGAAACCTTGAAACAATTCAGACATGGATTAGGATGTGTGCCATTCAGAGGGTGAATGGGCAAGACAAAATATTGAAGTGCCTTTTTACGGGGTATGGTAGTAGGTGCCAGGCGCACCAGTTTGAGTGTGTCAAGAACTGCAACGCTATTGGGTTTTTCACACTCAATGTATCAAGAACGGTCCACCATCCAAAGGACATCCAGCCAATTTGACCCTGTGGAACGCTTTCGAAACCTTGTAAATTCCATGTTCTGAGGGAAAAAGGGGGTGCAATGTTTTGTACACTCAGTGTATAATGTAGTATTTACTGTAGTGGTTTTGCAGACTGTAGTATACTGTAGTAAATACTATAGTGTTTTTGTTTTATTATCTTTGACATAGAAGTGGAGGCTTTCTCCTTGAGGAATACTGGAGAAATACTAAAAGAGCAAATTTTCCATAACCTGAAAGTAAGTAAGTAAGTAAGTAAGTATTTAGGTAGGTAGGTAGGACTAGGGTCTGAACGGATAGTTCAGTGCTTCTACTCTTTTCTCTAACCTGTAGGGAACACAATATATGGTCTATACTTGGCATGTAGGTTTCGCACTTATGGGTGGCAAAAATGGGGATATCGGCGAGGGGAACGGGCAGGGTATATGCAAATTAAATACTGTAGTATTTACTATATTTAAAAACTGCTGTGTTTTTGCAGACTAGTGTTTTTGCGGACATTACATTAGTATTTACTACATAGCTTTTTTGCAGATAATACTGTAGTATTTACTATAGTATTCTACAGTATACTACATAATTATATAGTAAGTACTACACATGATCCAGGGAAAATAGTGTGTAGTATAGTATTCAACTACAGTATACTACAGTTTACTATATAATTCTCTACTAACTGTGGTATATTGTAGTAGAATACTATACTACACACTGTATTTCCCCTCTGTAGAATACTAAATTTGTATTTTTCATGTGGGTTGACTGGAGTATTACCAAAAACATAATGGACTGAATGTGTATATTATGGTATCTATCCTATGGGCGTGCTTATATGGTGCAGTACATTTCCCAAAAGGTTAGTTCCTTACAAGCAGAGAAAGAAAAGGACGTGGTTAAACTCAGAACTACTGAACATGTCAGGCCTCAGTGGAAATTGTTGAGAGATGGATCACATTTTGTAGGAGTAATCGTTAGCTTGTGAACAGCATCGCTTCCAGAAGAAAACAAATCTGCTTGTTATCGACTGAAAGTTCGCCGACTGCATCTCTGCCGGGTTGAATGTGTTTACTTATTCATCAAGGAGGAAGGCTGCTAGTTCTCGGACGCTGGGTCCCAGCAGTTATCCCCTTCCTGCTGCTGGACAAGAGGGGCAGACCCCATTAAAGATGCATGGAGACCAGTGATTTGAGTTTAAAGTTCTCCAATCTTTGTACCGGCCTCTTCAAATATTTATGCCCTACACTGTGTGTTCAGTCTTCAGCACATGGAGTTAATGTATCCCTCTCCACTGACGCAGTGGGGGGCTGAAGCAGTGCATCCAACTCCAGCCAAATAGAAAGGGGCACACCACTCCATTGTCTTTGGAGGCAGGTTCCTCTCATTAGAATGGTTTCCAGTATTGTGCCATCTCCTCATGAGGTACAGTATTTGCAGGAAGTAATTGCATGTTGAGTCTCTTGGCTTCAAACATCTACGGCGCTAGCAACCACTGACTAGCTCCAAGATAGTGTGGTTAGTGGAAACCATGCTAATGAAATGAGAGAGGGATGAGGTATGACTCAGATTTATTCACTTGTTCGATATCTTCCTGGACCTCTAGATAGTTAGGTATTCCAGAAGAGACTAGTGGATTGAGAGGAGATGTAATGAAGGAGTATTGAGCCCATTTCATCAGGTGCTACTCATAATAGATGCAATCAGAAGAAGGAAACAATGCCAGTTCTCTAGTTCAGGTCCATTCAAGTTTTCTCCAAGGAGATTTAAGATTGAGATTAAGGTGAATGAGTATGGTAAAAAGCAGACTGCAAGATCCAAATGGTCTGTAAGAAGCAGTGATGAAGTGGTAAAAAAAGGTGGGTAAATTGTAAACTCCAATGGGCGACTGAGATACGATGAACAACCACCGATATAAACCAAAACATATTACATTTTTAGAACTGTATTGTTTGATTACACTGATGAACTTTTTTAAAGTGTAGGTGTTGCTTTACTAGGGTTTAATATTTTCCCGGTATTTTACAAATGTTCCATCCCGAGAATAAATCACTTTTCTCCCGGGTAACCCAGTATTTCCCACCATAACCGGAAGTGTCTTTCAAAAGTATTATAAAGCATATACATGTGTCTGGATTTTATTAGAACTTTGATCAGCACGAAAATTGAAACCTGATGCTACCTGAGCCTGATGAGCCATATATTTAATACATTTAATGAGCCCTACATTAATGACATTTAATGAGCCCAAACCCAAAATATCAGAAATGATTGTGCCGTTATCCAATACATTTTAGTCATTTAGCAGACGCTCTTATCCAGAGCGACTTACAGGAGCAATTAGGGTTAAGTGCCTTGCTCAAGGGCACATCGACAGATTTTTCACCTAGTCGGCTCGGGGATTAGAACCAGCGACCTTTCGGTTACTGGCACAACGCTCTTAACCACTAAGCTACCTGCCTATATATATGATATAGGCTACTGCACATTACGCACGACAGAAAAACAAAAAGCCCATAGATGTAGCTAGCTATATGCTCTCTTGGGTAAATAAATGAAACTAGCTACATTAGGTTAATCTTTTTGAGTGTAAACTGTATTACTGTTCTGTATTGTATTATACTGTATTATATGGACTGAAATTACGTACATCGTTCAAACCATGATAAAGCAGAATAGAACATACAATTCTGGTGCAGCACATGCGGCCTACAAAGTTACAAGTATAGGCTAACGAATTGGATTTTAATGTTGAAATATAATAGGGCCTATTTGTATAATTAGTAGGCTGATGCATATAATATATATATAATATATAATATTTCCCCTAATGTTATTAGCCTACCTCCTCTTTCTCTCTATTGTTGCTTCATTCCTTCCTCGCTTTCAACAGTTAAATGAAATACGTTTTGTTGTCCTTATCTTCATCATTCTAATGACATCCTTGAATAATATAGGACTAGAATTAGATGCAGAAGGCTTTCACTTCTCTTCACAAAGATTGAATGGTTATGGGTCTGCATAAATAACTGCTATAACCTACTGCCATCGTGCGTTCGCTCTTCTTTCAAAATACCTTTGAGTTCTATTGGGCTGTTGCATTTAACATTAGGCAAAAAAGAGCTTGCGTCCCTCTTCGAATAGTCTATTGGCATAAGAAATGCAAAAAAGATTATGTCCAGCAAGCTATTCTAGTCTAAGTTTTCCTGCATGGGACTCCAAGAGCTAAGGAGCATTTTTTATGGAGAGTCCAGCGGAACAAAGGTGCTTGCGTATTGCGACAGAGTCTATAAATTAGGAGCTTATTATGCATAACCCATCATTAATTAGCTAAATATAAGGCTAATACTGCATTGAATTTATTACCTGAACGAGGTAGGCTAGGACATCTATATATAGGGCTATATATCAATCTAGAACAGGATTATCTATTTTGGATGCAATTTGAATGGAGTTGATGCAGAGAGAGAAAGACTTTGAGAGAGTGCTCGCACATGCACTGATTTAAAGCAACGATATTCGAGTGATAGCCTGTTTTTGCAGCTGCAATTAAAACAATTATAATCTTTTTTTAAAACAAGGTGAACCCCGAAAGCCAGATGGAGATGCTGAAGCAAGTGTAGGCCTACCTGTCACAATAAAAAAAAAATACCATGATGAGATGATAGGAATACATGCATTGTGAACTACGCTCCATACTGAGATGGGCGGTCTGTCCCCACCCTGAGCGTTGATGATTCATCATGCAGAGGCCATAGAGAAGCCAGATTTAGGCATTGCATATAACTTAACTCCATTTCACGCCATGCTGTTCATATAAATCATTCATTATAATTTACCAGTTTCTCGCAGTTATTTATCCCGGGAAAAGGGAGTGCTTTTGGGCAGTAAATCCCAGACACCGGGTTCCCGCCATTCAACCCTATGTTTTACTGTCCAAATGCTTGGATAGCCTCTGTCTGCTTGCTTCCTCTATCTCGCTCTGTCTACTCCTGCATTGCAGCCTGTTCAATTCAATTGTATTTATATTTAAATTATCTTTATATTTCACTACATTTTAGGTCGCTCAGGCTGTCCCAACACGTAATAAAATGAAAGTGCATTCTAACAGTGTAAAAGGCCCTTACTCTACAATGTTGTATTCTATACCCATTTGAAGAGAAACATGTGTGTGATAAGACACAGATTATCTCAGGGGACCCCATTTAAATTGCAGGGGACACATGGGTCCCCGAACCCAAGTTATTTTGTTATGAGAATTTATAGTAGCCTATCTGTTGTTAAGATTATAGCTAGCTTAATTTCAGTCAACTGCTCCTTCTGAGGTCAGGCTCTGTTTAACATTAGCTTCTAACTTCATCGTTCTAGCCAGGTAGTTATACAGTGAGGGAAAAAAGTATTTGATCCCCTGCTGATTTTGTACGTTTGCCCACTGACAAAGACATGATCAGTCTATAATTTTTATGGTAGGTTTATTTGAACAGTGAGAGACAGAATAACAACAAACAAATCCTGAAAAAAGCATGTTAAAAATGTTATAAATTGATTTGCATTTTAATGAGGGAAATAAGTATTTGACCCCTCTGCAAAACATGACTTAGTACTTGGTGGCAAAACCCTTGTTGGCAATCACAGAGGTCAGATGTTTCTTGTAGTTGGCCACCAGGTTTGCACACATCTCATGAGGGATTTTGTCCCACTCCTCTTTGCAGATCTTCTCCAAGTCATTAAGGTTTTGAGCCTGACGTTTGGCAACTCGAACCTTCAGCTCCCTCCACAGATTTTCTATGGGATTAAGGTCTGGAGACTGGCTAGGCCACTCCAGGACCTTAATGTGCTTCTTCTTGAGCCACTCCTTTGTTGCCTTGGGCGTGTGTTTTGGGTCATTGTCATGCTGGAATACCCATCCACGACCCATTTTCAATGCCCTGGCTGAGGGAAGGAGGTTCTCACCCAAGATTTGACGGTACATGGCGCCATCCATCGTCCCTTTGATGCGGTGAAGTTGTCCTGTCCCCTTAGCAGAAAAACACCCCCATAGCATAATGTTTCCACCTCCATGTTTGACGGTTGGTATGGTGTTCTTGGGGTCATAGGCAGCATTCCTCCTCCTCCAAACACGGCGAGTTGAGTTGATGCCAAAGAGCTTGATTTTGGTCTCATCTGACCACAACACTTTCACCCAGTTCTCCTCTGAATCATTCAGATGTTCATTGGCAAACTTCAGACGGCCCTGTATATGTGCTTTTTGAGCAGGGGGACCTTGCGGGCGCTGCAGGATTTCAGTCCTTCACGGCCTTGAGATCATTGACAAGATCCTCCCATGTAGTTTTGGGCTGATTCCTCACCGTTCTCATGATCATTGCAACTCCACGAGGTGAGATCTTGCATGGAGCCCCAGGCCAAGGGAGATTGACAGTTATTTTGTGTTTCTTCCATTTGCGAATAATCGCACCAACTGTTGTCACCTTCTCACCAAGCTGGTTGGTGATGGTCTTGTAGCCCATTCCAGCCTTGTGTAGGTCTACAATCTTGTCCCTGACATCCTTTGAGAGCTCTTTGGTCTTGGCCATGGTGGAGAGTTTGGAATCTGATTGATTGATTGCTTCTGTGGACAGGTGTCTTTTATACAGGTAACAAGCTGAGATTAGGAGCACTCCCTTTAATCTTTTATACAAATCAATTTATAACATTTTTGACATGCGTTTTTCTGGATTTGTTTGTTGTTTTCTGTCTCTCACTGTTCAAATAAACCTACCATTAAAATTATAGACTGATCATTTCTTTGTCAGTGGGCAAACGTACAAAATCAGCAGGGGATCAAATACTTTTTTCCCTCACTGTAGCTAGCTAGCTGGCTAACATTAGCAGAGCCCTTGAGCTAGCTAGCTAGCCACCTGACTGAAATACACTATATATACAAATGTATGTGGACACCCCTTCAAATTAGTGGATTCGGCTATTTCAGCCACACCCGTTGCTGACATGTGTATAAAATTGAGCACACCGCCATGCAATCTCCATAGACAAATATTCACTTTCGACGTGGCACCGTCATAGGATGCCACCTTTCCAAAAAGTCAGTTCATCAAATTTCTGCCCTACTAGAGCTGCCCCGGTCAACCGTAAGTGCTGTTATTGTGAAGTGGAAACGTCTAGGAGCAACAACGGCTCAGCCGCGAAGTAGCTGGCCACACAAGCTCACAGAACGAGACCGCCGAGTGCTGAAGCACAAATCATCTTTCCTCGGTTGCAACACTCACTACCGAGTTCCAAACTGCTTCTGAAAGCAACGTCAGCACAATAACTATTTGTCGGGAGCTTCATGAAATGGGTTTCCATGGCTGAGCTGCCGCACACAAGCCTAAGATCACCATGCACAATGCCAAGCATCGGCTGGAGTGGTGTAAAGCTCGCCGCCATTGGACTCTGGAGCAGTGTAAACGCATTCTCTGGAGTGATGAATCACACTTCACAGATCTGGCAGTCCGATGGATGAATCTGGGTTTTCCCAGGAGAACGCTACCTGCCCCAATGCATAGTGCCAACTGTAAAGTTTGGTGGAGGAGGAATAATGGTCTGGGGCTGTTTTTCATGGTTCGGGCTAGGCCCCTTAGTTCCAGTGAAGATAAATCTTAACGCTACAGCATACAATGACATTCTAGATGATTCTGTGCTTCCAACTTTGTGGCAACAGTTTGGGGAAGGCCTTTTCCTGTTTCAGCAGGACAATGCCCCTGTGCATAAAGCAAGGTCCATACAGAAATGGTTTGTTGAGATTGGTGTGGAAGAACTTGACTGGCCTGCACATAGCCCTGACCTCAACCCCATCGAACAAATTTGTGATGAATTGGAACGCTGACTGTGAGCCAGGCCTAATCGCCCAACATCAGTGCCTGACCTCACTAATGCTCGTGGCTAAATGGAAGCAAGTCCCCGCAGCAATGTTCCAACATCTAGTGGAAAGCCTTCCCAGAAGAGCAGCAAAGGAGAGACCTACTCCATATTAATGCCCATGATTTTGGAATAAGATGTTCGACGAGCAGGTGTCCACATCCATTTGGTCTTGTAGTGTATCAGCGACTATTTACCAGTTGTACACTCATTATCCAAGAGTTGGGAGTTTTTTGTTCGGGGGAGGGATATGCATTTGACTTTTTTTGACTGTTCAAGTAAAAAATATATATATATATTTGGAGAAAAAAAAAGAAACAGTGGTTTGCACAGTCATATGGAACAGAGTAAATAGGCATTTTAACATCATAGATGTAGCCGGTGGTAACTTGTGCAATAGACATCGTCTGGAATGCAGTTTTAACCAATCAGCATTCAGAATTAGACCCACCCGTTGTATACATGCCAACAATGCACAACAATAAATAACATAAGACTTAAATAACTCAAATAGCATAATCATGGCGCGCAGGCCAGTTACATCTGTGCACACTCAAGCGCTCGTGTTCACACAACAGTGACAAGACAGAGAAACCAGACATGTGCTCCAAATGAAAGACAATGAAGAAATTCACAAAAAACTGGTAAATATAATGAAATAAACCACAACTTCATTGTCACAAGTGTTGCAAGTGTGTGAGCTCTCCAAACAACGTGTCCAGTACAAGAATGAGAACGGTATGCAGTTTTAATATATAGAATGAACAGAAATGACCGTAACCAAACATTTTAGATTAATGGGGAAATGGCAATGATTAATGGTACTACTGGTTATACTTTTGATATAAATATTGATAAACAACATGAAAAAAATGAATGCGTACCAATTGGCGGAAGTCAGTGCACATTAGTGGAAAGAGACTATAGTATTAGATTGTTTTAAATCTTTGGTTAAAGATCGAGCTTTGACGTCCGTTCGAGGACTCGATTACTCATGCACCTCCATAGTTTAGGGGGATGTCTGTTGACACGGAAGGAGTCGAGGGGCATTTAAAAAATTGCATTATGTCCGGCATCTCGCAAGCCCACTGTCAGCGTTGTTCTGGGCTCGGCTGATGTACAGTAGTTCCTTTTTCACGTCTCGGCCTGTGCCGTTGGACAGTGGTGAATGAATGAGCTGCTAACAAGGCAAATCGGGTGGAGCAGGCGAAGATAACGAGCATACCTGAATCATGGATACACTCGTTCACAGAGAGGCACGATTAGAACTCAAATCAATAATTTAGCGTGCTGAGCGTTGGTCAACGCTGGGAACGCAATAATAAGTGGGTAAACGATAATTAACTAAATAAAATGGTGAGTAAACGCTATTTCACAAATAAAAAGGTTTACTCTCCACTAAACTAACATAGCAGGCGTAGATAGACGCCTGAGCGGAGTTCCCACTTCCGTTTCTAAGGGAAAACGGAAGTTAGGTTGAAAATACTGTATCCCTGAAAACCTGATGTTAGCGTTTTCTGGCAACTCCGCATTGGCTAACCCTCCACTACATCCCTGGTAAGAAGTATTATAAGTAATATAAAAAGCCATTATAAAATAAGTTCAAGACGCATAGAATACTGTGCATTAGAGAACAGTAACATTTGAGGCTAGAGAATTTCATATTCTAAGGGTGATTGATTAATGTACATCATTTCAATGCGATCCCTGCTATTCATAGAAAAATTGGTTTATACTTGGTTTTCTGCCATCTTTGTGATATATTTATATTTGGGTTTTATGAGAGCCAAGGCATTACAGTCCGGTTAATAATCCATCAAAAGCAGGCAAAACATATCCATTATAAGCCCCTTCTCTATGCTTCAATTCATAACTCAAAAGGAAATATGACAAATGGCAGGCAAATCTCTGTGTAACAGTCTATAAGCTACCTACACAATTCCATCATGCGTCACCACTCTGTTCTATCAATCCACTCACTGCCTTGATCCCTTGACACAGAGACTACTTGAGTTTCCACGGCCCGCCAAAGTGATTACATTGTTGTTTTCCATGGTGTGTCCTCTTTGATTTGCTTAGCCATCGGTGTCCATCAACCGAAGACACCTCAACCCTCTCGATGTCTTTTGATACGTCAGCAGTGATGCTGAAAGTGGCTACGGGTCATTGAGTGTCCTCTCACATTTCCCCCCTAGCTCAGTGCTGCTTGGCTGGGATTGTGGTAGCATCCATTTTGTCACCTTGTTTCATTCTGTCTCAGATTGGAAATGCATGGAGGATTATTGCCTGGTGTTCAAGATGAGTGATGATGGGTACTGAACCTGCTCTTTCTCTCCTCTTGTGTGTGACTTGAACTGTGAAACTAATCTTGAATGAAAGACAGGAAACTAATACAGTGGACGGTTGTTGTTATCATTCATGGAACGCTTCAACCCCCAATGATGGGATTTACATCAGAGGAGAACAGTCTGTGTGAACTATCGAAGGCTCTGCAGTACTCTAACTGAATAACTCGATGTCAAGGACGTCAGTGTGTAGAAACTCTTTCACACACTCCCCACTGGACACAGACATCAGTTCAACGTCTAGTTTTGATTTACATTTGGTTGAGTTGTCTTACTAACGTGAATTCAACAAAACATTTCACTATGTCATTGGATTTAGGTTAAAGGTTCATTACTTTTTGCAAATCCAATCAGTTTTCCACGTTGATTCAATGTCATCACATAGATATATTTGGTTGAAATTACATGGAAACAATGTTGATTCAACCAGTTTTTGCCCATTGGGTCAGGTTACAGGTTACAGTAAAACAAATACATCCTATAAATGTTTTTTTATTACTGACACGTATTTCCGACAACTATGTCCCACTCATCAAACTAGGACACTAGTATATTTTCTCTCCGTCTGTTGGGTCACAACCATGAAATCATAAACCACAAAATCATGATCCATCTGACATTTCTCACTGGGGAAGTAACTGCGATAACTCCATTCTGCAGTTGGCATTTAGAAGTTAGATGCCTTCAGGACAGAAAGGGAATTGTGGGTTGGGAGAGAAAATGAGAAGAGAAGGTTTTTGTGTCGTGAGGACAAGTAAGCAGACCTGGTTTCAAATACTATTTGAAATACTTTCAAATACGTATCTGTGTTTGTTTGAGCTTACCTGGCACAATGGAACCATGAGAAAAGTCATAAACCCCACCCATCTGGTAGAATAGAGCAAAGTTCAACGCAAAGGGTACTGTATTTGAAAGATTTCAGATAGTATGTGAACCCAGTTCTGGTTGTGAGAGTGAGCGGATCCCTTGTATCAGTCACAGTCTCTTTGTGGGCAGTCTCTGCTGGGGACTGGCGTTGGTTAACTCCCTCCATTTCACTCCACACGTCGCACAGTGGGGAGTCTCTTAAAATAGAAGACAATAACACGCATGGGAGGCTCTTCAAGGAAGGAATGGAACTCACTTTATGGGAGAGGAGGCGGCGCTCACATATCACATATCACAACTTTACTTTTCTATGTCTGATGTCGCTTTTGGCTTGCACTGTATTGAAATCCAGGGTTGCAAGAGGTGGCGTTTTGATGCTAAGTAAATTGGGTTAATTAAATGCTTCATATGACTTACAGCAACAGAAATGGACTGTAAAATGGCAGTATGCGAAAAAGTGAAGTTAACTATGTCTGCATTTAGAGTGAAATAGACATACACAGTGGCAAAGTTTCTATAAAGAGTTAGAAAGGCTTTGCATATACCGCAGCCAGAGGAACTGTAGATAGTGTAGGTGTTTCCACTGCAAAGGGCAGAATCTCAGATACATGGGTTGTTACTCGTCATAATGTTTTAATATTCCTGAGGTGTTTCTCCTCCTCATCAAAACTTAGTTTAAATATCCTCCCCTGGAGTCTCAAAGGCTTCAACAAAGACCAACGAATATTCTGTTATCAGCTTTCATTCCTCAAATTAATCACATTGCATTTTCCTCTCTCTCTTTATCTCTCTCTCTCTCTCTCTAGCTCTCTATCTATTTTCCTCTCTTTCTCCCAGACATTGAAGATTTACGTGCCCTTTGCTATTAACTAGCCCCGCTACCCTTTCTTTTGGCTTGACCTCTATGCCATTAATTGTCCCAATCAGGTAAATGCCCGTCCACACTTAGGTAATTTAATTATTTAGCTATGTTCTCCTTGACATCTGTTGTAATTCATTCTCTCTTCTTTTGCATATATCCCCCCAGACTTGTAATTAGATTTACATATGGGCTTTGGGCTTTAGGCAGACCGAGAGAAATGGACATTGATCCACTTTTTTCCCCCAACGCGCTTTTCCACAAAACCTCTTTGATGGATAGAAGATAGTCTCACTGACTGGGAATATAATTATATTTATCCAATCCTTGACATAGAAATACCAGTGATGATGCGTGATTCGTGGTGAAACTATAGACCGTCAGCCCCAAACGACAGCATTTAATTAGAGTCTGTGGGCTCTTGGCTGCTGCAGGCTAATGAACGTTCACAGACAATCCCAGTCCTAGCACCAAGAGACATGACATCCGAACGGACTGGTCTAAAAAAACTAAGGGAAGATGAGACTCTCACGAACTTGATGGTGTACTTCGTTTTGTACTACGACCCCCACATGCCCCACAGGATTAATCTGAACTTCTGTCTGTAGTGTCGGAACCGCTTGGGCTACAAACTAATATGACCCCACTATGTAGGGGAGACTCTCACGAACACGATGGTGTTCTCAGTTTTGCTCTACGACCCCCACAAGTGTCACAGGACGTGTCTGAAGGTAACCAATACCGGTTTAAAAATGAATGGGAGTATGAATGTAGTTTTGTGCCAACAAAAAAAAGGGGTTAAATACAGTGCCGTCAGAAAGTACTCACACCCCTTGACTCTTTCCACATTTTGTTGTGTTAACAGCCTGAATTTAAAATGGATTAAATTGAGATTGTGTGTCACTGGCCTACACACAATACAACATAATGTCAAAGGGGAATTTTGTTTTTAGACATTTTTACAAACTAATTAAAAACGAAAAGCTGAAATGTCTTGAGTCAATAAGTATTCAATCACTTTGGTATGGCAAGCCTAAATAAGTTCAGGAGAAAAAATTTTGCTTAACAAGTCACACAATAAGTTTCATGGACTCACTCTGTGTGCAATAATAGTGTTTAACATGATTTTTGAATGACTACCCCATCTCTGTACCTCACACATACAATTATCTGTAAGTTCCCTCAGTCAAGCAGTGAATTTCAAACACAGATTCAATCACAAAGACCAGGGAGTTTTTCCAATGCCTTGCAAAGAAGGGCACCTATTGGTAGATGGGTAAAAAAAACAGAAAAAAGCAGACTTTGAATATCCCTTTGAGCATGGTGAAGTTATTAATCACACTTTTCATGGTGTATCAATACAACAAGTCACTACAAAGATACAGGTGTCCTTCCTAACTCAGTTGCCGGAGAGGAAGGAAACCGCTCAGGGATTTCACCATGAGGCCAATGGTGACTTTAAAACAGTTAGAGAATTCAATGGCTGTGATAGGAGAAAACTGAGGATGGATCAACAAGATTGTAGTTACGCCACAATACTACCCTAATTGACAGAGTGAAAAGAAGGAAGCCTGTACAGAAAGAATACAAATATTCCAAAACATGCATCCTGTTTGCAATACGGCACTAAAGTAAAACTGCAAAACAAACGTTATGTCCTGAATACAAAGCATTATGTTTGGGGCAAATCCAACACAAATCCTCTCTCCTGTATCTATTCCCCAGGTCGTTGCGGTAGATGAGAATGTGTTCTCAGTCAACTTACCTGGTACAATAAGGGTTAAAAACATAACTGAGTACCACTATTCATATTTTGAAGTATGGTGGTGGCTGCCCAAAATCTTAGACTTTTTGAGGTTTTAAAGAGCTTCAAGAATCAACCTGTCCTTCTAACATGCTGACCACACCATTTATTGCAAAATAAATGTATACATACATGTTATTCAATCATTTAATCCAAACTGCTCGCACGCGTCAATGAGCGTCTGCGTAGCCAGGCGCTAAAATAGAACTTGGTTCCCGCCTCTCCCCATCTCCTCATTGGTTTTTAGAAGCATATACCCATGTGGGTTATTGAAAGCTGAACTGAGGTCCACACTGCAGTTCAGTTGGTGGTGGTAATGCACCTTAAAGTTGGTTGCCAACCGCCATATAAAGTCCAAAGAAGAAGAAGAAGACTGAAGGAGGAGAGATTACTAGAAACTAAGATTCCCCTTTTATCTGTGGATTAATGTGGTCCTCTGTAGCTCAGCTGGTAGAGCGCGGCGCTTGTAACGCCAAGGTAGTGGGTTCGATCCCCGGGACCACCCATACACAAAAAAAAATGTATGCACGCATGACTGTAAGTCGCTTTGGATAAAAGCGTCTGCTAAATGGCATATTATTATTATTATATTAATTGTCTGAGTAGAGAACACACGATTTTCTGTGACTCAAAATGGGTCAAGATTCTACAAAGATCGAGGAAAACAGCCCAATGTTTATATTCCAGGACAAATTAGCTAGCAACAGCAAGCTAAATGTCCATGATTGTTTGTGTTTCGACCTGTCCCCAAAGTAATATAGTTGGTTCAGAGTTGGTTTTGATATTTCAACCTGCGTGTCCTGATCGCGTCTGGTGTGGATGGACAGAATCAACATGCACGCGATGGCGCACACAGACGTAGGCGCGTACCCGGTGTAGTCAGCATGCAAGACAGATAGAAAACCAACCCAGGTATAAAGCTAGTGTTATACCATGGAGGGACAGCTTTTATCCAGCTTCAGCCCATGCTTTGGAAAAATGACAGGCTTTGCTTTGAGACACTTACTGTTGACCTTTAACAAAGACAACAATATGACCTGTGAGCCGTGATTCAAAATCGTCTGAAGATAAAGGTCAGGAACTGAACTTGAGTTCCCACGGCATGGCATATCCGCTGTGAATGTGTTACACAGATAAATGTCTACTTTCCATCAACATAATTGAAGCCCACCTTTTCTATGTACTGCCAAGGCCAGGGTTCTCCAATCTTGTTCCTGGAGAGCTACCGTCCTTTAAGTTTTTCGCTCCAACTCTCATCTAGTGCACCTGATTCTAATAATTAGCTGGTTGATAAGCTGAATCAGGTTAGTTACAACTGGGGCTGAAACGAAAACCTACAGGATGGTAGCTCTCCAGGAACAGGGTTGGTGTGCCCTGACCTAGGCTATTTATAGACATTAAACTGAGCTAGTGGACCCTCTGTAGTCTCATGAGAAATTACATGGTTATTGCATGTTCTGCTGAAGATAGGCGAGTGTAATAGTGAAGACTTGTGTTAGCTCCCCTAGCAAATGCCTAGGCGTTAGCGGGCTAAGACAGTCTCATGGTGCACAGACAAGTAAATAATAACGCTGTTGTTGACTGTTGAAAAGGTGAAATAGTAGGGCATGTCAATGAGACCAATCAACCAGATACATAGTACCCATTACACCCATTTCCCCCTCCTATAAAGCCACCTCAGAAGTGGGTGAATCTAGGATTTTAGATGGCTTCATTTAGTAATTTAGTCTTTCAACGGCTTGGTCATTTATTTACAGATCAGAGAATGGGCTGTTTGACAGTCAACAGCCAAAGGCGTGGAACTTTCATCAGTGCCTGTCCGCCCCGAGGAATCAGTCGAGTGCTATCGTGATGGAGAGTCAGGGCTCGGCCGCAAACACTTTTCCCCAAACAGAGCCTGATTTCCTGCCTCTGAGCCACACAGTCCGTCATTGACTGCCAGTTGTAATTCTCTCAGAAATTGGAGCTGACAATCTTCGGCTTGCCAGACACAAAATCCTGTTTATCTGTCAAGAAGAGGGGCCTCCCTATCCCTACCACTCTCACCCGGCCCTGTCTGAAAGCTCCCTGGGCAGAAAAAGTCTTAGAGAACAAGAAGTGGATGACTGAAGCTTGGGGTGGAGGGAGGGTTGAGGGCTGCTATAGCCTAATAGTGAGGTCTGGAGAGCCACCAGACAGACACCACCAACTGTGACTGACTTTGGCTTCTGTAGAATAAGTAAGATTGTTGGAGGTCAGTTTCAGACTTTCACTATGTCCCCGGAAAGACATTCAGACAGCATTATTAAAAGTCAAGGATAATTCTCCACAATGTCCACCCCTTCACAATTCACATTGCCATTCAGCCTTCTGAAATGAAGAAAGTGCTCTTTAATAGAATGTCACTAAAGATGCAGTGAATATGGGATATTTTGCCTCAGGTGATTTTTCTCTTTAGCAGAGAGCTTGGTTGAAGGGCTGTGTTCAAAGTCCAGCCTCAGGTAAATTCCTTCACAATAGCTAATGGTCCGCTACCCCTAACATCTTCCCTTTTCAGGTACCGACGGGAAACATCCACTGTCTGTCAATTCCCATCAAAAAAACGTTCACAAAGCTCCTTTGAACGGGTCAGTAACCAGTGTTTCTGGTAGGGTGGCTTACATACAGCTTGTCCATGTAGCAAAAAGTCACACAGAGGGATGATGGTGCGTAAAGAGCAGCCTGGGGTGGCCAAATGTGACACTCAGTGGAGAGCCAAGATGGCAGTAGTTGGAGGCCTGCGAGCCAAGATCTGAAAGCGGGGTGGGTGAGAGGGGGCCTCTGTAGGACTGGTGAGTGGAGGGGAGAGGAGAGGGCCAATGAAAAGCTCAGGTCGATAATGATGTTCTGGAGGTCCGGGGCTGAGAGAATTCACACTGCTCTGAAACTGCATGGAGCTTGGAGCGAATACGGAGAGAGAAAAAGAAAAGAATGTATGTGTATGAGAAAGAACGAGAGAGTCAGAGAAGAGAAAGAAAGACACAGAGAGCGGTATGAGAAAAAGCAGTGTATGTGTGGGGATAATTAGAATATCACCTAGATTCTCCTAGGTATTCCTATGAAATTCTTCTTCCCATTGTCTCTGACATCTTTAAACCGCAGCCTTGACCTTGCCGCCATTACAGGCAGCACAAACGTTGACATTAATGCATAATTAATAAGGTACAAATGAGCTTATGCTAATACAGTCGGCAGAAATGTGACGGGGGGGAGGGGGGGGGGGGGTGCACAGCGTGGTTCATTTTCGAGGTCTGGCGGCTGGGCCGGGGGTCATGAGCAGAGAAAAGCATGCTGGGGCTTGCGGACTCAGCGGGGAAGGACAAGGTTTTTTCCACCAGATAATTGGGAGAGAACAGCTGAATTGTGTTCTCAGGGGGCAGTGGGAGCACCCAGGGAATGAACAATAGATTAAGACGACAGAGATGAGGGGGGGCACTTTTTAATGGGGAAGAGGTGCATTTGTTCTGCAAAGTCCTAGGATCTGCTGTATCGTACACGCTGTGTCCTACATTTTATGTGAACGTTACCTCACACTGTCTGTATCGGGTCCTGAACACATCTACTAACTTTTCATAAGCAGGGTAAATTATTCAGAAACCCTGAACACTAAGGAGCGATGAAAATTGTGTACTGAGGAAAAATGAGATTGATGGTGAAATGAAGTAATGAAAGCATGTATAATCATCAGGATTAGATTTCATATTTGTGTTGACAGAATTTTTTTGGTTGCTTTGGCGGTTTCCACATTAATATTCTGATTAGATTTTCTATTGACGTTGACAGACAAAAGTGTTTTATTACCTCTGTGCTAACTCTCTATAAAATACGAGCATCTTACAATTAATTTATGAGACGTTCTGATTAGACTTCAGATTCCTGTGATGAGAAATGTGTGCTTTATTCATTTTCCTTCTCTTTCTGCCTCATTTGGTCGTGACGACAGTTGACAAGCCCCACTGACTTTTTCATTAAGATCTAATTTCTCGTCACCAAAGTGTTAGCGACGCTAGTGCGCTACACAGGAAATGAGCACTCATATCAATATTCCGGAGGACGTCCTACACACAATGCATTTCAAACAGGCTGCTGCAGACGACGCCACGTGGTCCGTAGGGGTACACTATTGATCACCCTGCATTATCATTATCGATCTGGGAATGAATCAAGGGGTCAAAACCAGTCACTGCTTAACTTTAGCTGTTCTCACAAACAATCAGAGTCTCTGGAACAACACAAGGAGAAACAGAGCAGACTGGTTATCACTTCTCTTTGGCTGTTCACACAAACAATCACTTTTCTTCCCATGCTCCTTCTTGTTCTGGGCATGCCTTTTTGAGACCAAAACACTATACTTTTACACCATATGGACTATACAGAGAAACAGAATACTGCATTTGATGGGGTTCTCTGTTGGTAAGAATAAGTCAAAGTTAGCAAGGGTTTGGGTTGGCTCTTGATTATAAAACCAGAATCTGATTTCCAGACCTGCCTTCAACATTTCTAGGTGTATAGAGATCTATTTGTTTTGATCCTTTCATTACAGTCCTTCTTCTCTATTTCATCACAGAGACTAGAGGAGGAAATAAAACACAGGGAACTGTCTACGCTCTGTGCTCTATGGGATCAAATCTATTTTCTTATTGCATTCCCGCACGTTGCTCCCGTTGCTTGGGGGCTGTCAGGCTAAAGGTAATGGTATTGCTTGAGACTAGCCCGAGGTAAATTTATGATTGAAGTCTTCCTTGTACCGTGGGGGAAATAGAATGGAGGCATCGTCCAGCTGGTTTGAGTCACATCTCCGATGACAAATGGCACTCCAGCGTCACTCCAAGTCAACAATGGCATTTACAACACCGTTGCATATGACAAAGTGTGTTATGATGATGTTAAATGCATTATACATTTATGACACAATGCCATGCAGCAGATTAAATCTATGTGAGGCCAGAGATCATGTCAATATTCCAGATGACGGAGCAAGTATCAAGAAGTACGACCACGCACAGAGAGGGTTCTCAGATTTTTGACGTTGGTTGCCGTGGCAACCTAGAGGAGCAGTGCTAAGCAACGGAATGGCACACCAGATCCCAGACAATAAAGCATCTGGTTCACAGACATCAAAGGCGCCTGGGGTCTCAAGGTTTTCCCGTAAGCACCATCCATCGTCTAGCACCAGCACCAACCGAGGACCTGTGACCATTTTGTCTCTCTACCATTTATTACCTAGCTCTCAGCTCTCAGCAAGGCCCTGGACACCACGACTTGTCTTTTCTACTCTTTCATCATCAGATCCATGTATACTTTACTTCTTTCTTTATCCCAGGCGGTGTGATGGGCGGTTCAGCTCCAATTAATCAATACTAGCCAGTGAGGAGTTGGCAAAGTTTCAGTTTCAGTGAGGCTGAGCTAATAGACCATCTGACTGAAACGGCCTCACATTTCCCTCCTTTATTGCTGCATGAGAACCATCTATTAAACCAGGACATGGCTCCTCCAGGACCTCACTTTTGTCATCAAACGTTAAATAATAATTGGTTTACCAAAGGTTAATTGCTCAATAGATACAGGGCTGTTGGAATTTAATTGTGCTGTTAAATGCCTCAGCCGTGGACCCTGCTTTCTGTAATGGCTCCTTCAATTTCAAACAAATGGAAACGGCCATTTAGTTTCCAAACGGCCATAAAAAGTTGCCATCTGTTTGTTTAAGACAAGAACTAAGTAGGGATAAGTCAGAGGAGAGGACCATTTATGTTCCAATTCTCTGATTGGTTCTCTACGAGACCATGATAAGCTAACCTGTGTTGGGAAAACGCAGGCCACACCTTCATTCACTTTCCATACATACTGTATGGGCTCCCGAGTGGCGCAGTGGTCTAAGGCACTGCATCTCAGTGCTTGAGGCGTCACTACAGACCGAGTGGCGCAGTGGTCTAAGGCACTGCATCTCAGTGCTTGAGGCGTCACTACAGACCCCGTGGTTCGATTCCAGGCTCTATCACAACCGGCCGTGATTGGGAGTCCCATAGGGCGGCGCACAATTGGCACAGCGTTGTCCGGGTTTGGCCGGTGTAGGCCGTCATTGTAAATAAGAATTTGTTCTTAACTGACTTGCCTAGTTAATTAAAGGTAAAAAAGTAATAAAACAATATATATATACTGAATTTGGTCAGAGGGAAATGAGGCTGCCGTGTGGCTCAGTCGGTAGAGCATGTATTTTCTGTATTTATTAGGGATCCCCACTAGCTGCAGCTACTCTTCCTGGGGTCCAAACACATCAAGGCACTTACATTACATATAAAACAGTACATTATTACATCACTACATATCTACAATACAAAATGTATAATACCACCATACAACAATATGACAGTGTACGTGTGTGTAGAGTGCGTGTGCTAGCGCTTGTGTGCGTATGTGTGTGTCTCTTCACAGTCCCCGCTGTTTTATCTTCTACTGCTTGCATCAGTTACCTGATGTGGAATAGAGTTCCATCTAGTCATGGCTCTATTTAGTACTGTGCGCCTCCCATAGTCTGTTCTGGACTTGGGGATTGTGAAGAGACCTCTGGTGGCATGTCTTGTGGGGTATGCATGGGTGTCCGAGCTGTGGGCTAGTAGTTTAAACAGACAGCTCTGTGCATTCAGCTTGTCAACACTTCTTACCAAAGCAAGTAGTGATGAAGTCAATCTCTCCTCCACTTTGAGCCATGAGAGATTGACATGCATATCATTAATGTTAGCTCACCGTGTACTTTTAAGGGCCAGCCGTGTTGCCCTGTTCTGTGCCAATTGTATTTTTCCTAAGTCCCTCTTTGTGGCACCTAACCATACGATTGAACAGTAGTCCAGGTGTGACAAACCTAGGGCCTGTAGGACCTGCATTGTTGATAGTGTTGTTAAGAAGGCAGAGTAACGCTTTATTATGGACAGACTTCTCCCCAACTTAGCTACTGTGGTATCTATATGTTTTGACCATGACAGTTTACAATCCAGGGATACTCGGATTGTAAACTTAGTCACCTCAACTTGCTCAATTTCCACATTATTCATTACAAGACGTGGGTTTGATTCCCACGGGGGACCAGTACGAAAATGTACTATAAGTCACTCTGTAATTCACTGATGGCTTCTCTACGAGACCATGATAAGCTAACCTGTGTTACGTAAAGCATGGGAGAACTCAGCTCAAACCTTCATTCACTTTCTAATTATGCACATCTCTCTTTGATTGCCTCCTGCTCATGTGTTTGCTCTTTGAGTTTGTAGATGTACACAAGTCGGCAATATCAACAGCATGGGGGAGTTGATGCTCCCACGGCACATAACGAGAATATAAACCAACCACCTTGCAAAGCCAAAAAGCTAAAAAAGAAGACAGCCAAATATCTTTTGGAGTGTGAATTGGGAGCGTTTACTGAGCGACATGAAATATGTTTTGATTCCACTGCAACACTGCCAGCCAGGGGAATATTTTAAAGGCGCATTCACCTGTCAAGAGCATACCCTAATGGGGGACTTTATGAATAATGACGACAACACCCTGCCTGTTATCGTCTAATTTCTAAGTGAAGGCAGCTAGGCAGGTGAGCCAGCAGGAGATCAGATAAAACACAAAGCACACACATCTTGTTTAAAGGTTTATCAGATTTCAACGCCATGCTGGGCCGTTGACATAGCCGCTGCTGCCTTTCAGGTCAACTAAAGCACAATTATCTTGTTTACATGGCAACAGTTTCCAGCCTCCGAGGGCAAATGTGCTCCAATTACATCAGCTGATTGACCTTTTATTGTTGGAGGAAGGCAATAATATATCCTGCTCAAGCACAGGCGGACCTAATCTATTCTAATGTCTTAGATAACAATGATACGTTAATTTCAGAGGAGAGAAAAGTAGAGGAGACAGAACATCCCATTATTAGGAAGTTGTTTACTTTTGGACAGTTTTGAAAGAAAGCAGTGAAGTGACTCAAATCACTTCTGTCAACCTGTACACCTAAGCACTAACTACCTCCATTCCAACAAATGTAGGATCTTGATTTGATCACCCTGTTACAAGAAATGTAAAACTTGTCGTGCATTTGAAGTTTAAAAAGGCTTCTGAAATGTCAGACTTGATTTTCCCTTACGGATAATGTATCAACCCTTACAAAAATATCAATTAATTCTAATCCACATAATAATTCACATTTCCTGTTGCTGCAGGATTATTTTCCTGCTGCAGCAAACAGGCTCAAATTAAGATCCTACATCTGTAACACTTCCAATTCACACTTCCAATTATTTTAATTGGAATGAATGCCTTAGGTAAAAGGAGCTAAAAACAAACTTCCCGAAGTAGCGGAAATATCAAGAAGTGGTATAACCAGTCTGTCAAGTGATTAACACCAAGCTTGTTTCGACGTCACCATTTGAGGCTAAACATGTTGTCCAGACACAATAACCCCCAGAGGAGAACATGATTGGTTTCCTCTAAAATTTGCCCAACCGTCAGGACCCCGCTGCGTTGGCTGTGATCACGGGGAGATGCCACCACAAAACACTTGACAGGAAGTCACAACGACCCAACAACAAACCACCAGCACTGCTCGTCCTGCAGAGCTGCCACCCTCCGCTCCTGACCCCTCAGCGCTACATAACGAACTACAAGTGCTTTCCATCTCCTCAGACTGCTCAACCTGTCAATCTGCCTATTCAAAGTTTCCCCTTTCCCCGGGAAGGAAAGCTCATTTTCCCTCACCGTCGGCACAGCCACTAAGTGTCACTTCAGTTTAGGTTTCACTGCCACACTGCAGCCTCTCACGCTAAAGAGCTCCCATAGAGGGGTTTAGTCTGGCAATGGTGCGGACCCATTGTAAATATGCAGTACCAGTCAAAAGTTTGGACACGCCTACTCATTCCAGGGTTTTTCTTTAATTTGACTATTTTCTACATTGTAGAATAATAGTGAAGACATCAAAATTATGAAATAACACATATGGAATCATGTAGTAACCAAAAAAGTGTTAAACAAATCTAAATATATTTTAGATTTTAGATTCTTCAAAGTAGCCACCCTTTGCCTTGATGACAGATTTGCACACTCTTGGAATTCATTTTCAGCTTCCAGGAATTGTGTACAGATCCTTGCGTCATGGGGCCGTGCATTATCATGAAACATGAGGTGATGGCGGCGGATGAATGGCACGATAATGGGCCTCAGGATCTCATCACGGTATCTCTGTGCATTCAAATTGCCATAGATAAAATGCAATTGTATTTGTTGTCTGTATTTGTATTTGTTGCCTGCCCATACCATAACCCCACCGCCACCACGGGGCACTCTGTTCCCAACGTTGACATCAGCAAACCGCTTGCCCACACGTCTCCATACACATTGGACATCCTGCCGAATTCTCTAAAATGACTTTGGAGGTGGCTTATGGTAGATAAATTAATATTCAATTCTCGGGCAACAGTTCTGGTGGACATTCCTGCAGTAAGAATGCCAATTGGGGGCTCCCTCAAAACTTGAGACAACTGTGGAATTGTGTTTTGTGAGAAAACTGCACATTTTAGAGTGGCCTTTTATTGTCCTCAGCACAAGGTGCACCTGTGTAATGATCATGCTGACTCAGTTTTGAGAGAAATATGCTTTTTGTGCACATGGAACATTTCTGGGATCTTTTATTTGAGCTCATGAAACATGGGACCAACACTTTACATGTTGTGTTTATATTTTTGTTCAGTGTATGCAGTGCCTTCAAAAAAGTATTCAGACCCTGTCACTTTTTCCACATTTTTACTCAGCAATCGACACACAATTCTTCACAATGACAAAGCGAAAACAGGTTTTGAGAAATGTTTGCAAATGTATATATAAAAAAAAAAAAAATAGAAATACCTTATTTACATAAGTATTCAGACCCTTTGTTATGAGACTCGAAATTGAGCTCAGGCGCATCCTGTTTCCATTGATCATCCTTGAGATGTTTCTACAACTTGATTGGAGTCCACCTGTGGTAAATTCAATTGATTGGACATGATTTCGAAAGGCACACACCTGTCTATACAAGGATCCACAGTTGGTAGTGCATGTCAGAGCAAAAACCAAGCCATGAGGTCGAATAAATTGTCCTTAGATCTCCGAGACAGGATTGTTTCAAGGCACAGATCTGGAAAATGGTACCAAAACATTTATGCAGCATTGAAGGTCCACAAGAACACAGTGGCCTCCATCATTCTTAAATGGAAGAATGTTCGAAACACCAAGACTCTTCCTAGAGCTCACAGCCCGGCAAAACTGAGCAATCAGAGGAGAAGGGCCTTGGTCAGGGAGATGGTCACTCTGACAGAGCTCTAGTGTTCCTCTGTGGAGATGGGAGAACCTTCCAGAAGGACAACTATCTCTGCAACACTCCACCAATCAGGCCTTTATGGTAGAGTGGCCAGTCGGAAGCCACTCCTCAGTAAAAGGCACATGACAGCCCGCTTGGAGTTTGCCAAAAGGCACCTAAAGACACTCAGACCATGAGAAACAAGATTCTCTGGTCTGATGAAACCAAGATTGAACTCTTTGGCCTGAATGCCAAGCGTCATGTCTGGAGGAATCCTGGCACCATCCCTACGGTGAAGCATGGTGGTGGCAGCATCATGCTGTGGGGATGTTTTTCAGCGGCAGGGACTGGGAGACTAGTCAGGATCGAGGCAAAGATTAACGGAGCAAAGTACAGCGAGATCCTTGATGAAAACCTGCTCCAGAGCGTTCAGGACCTCAGACTGAGGCGAAAGTTCACCTTCCAACAGGACAACGACCCCAAGCACACAGCCAAGACAACGCAGGAGTGGCTTTGGGACAAGTCTCTGAATGTCCTTGAGTGGCCTAGCCAGAGCCCGGACTTGAACCCAATTGAACATCTCTGGACAGACCTGAAAATATCTGTGCAGCAATGCTCCCCATCCAACCTGACAGAGCTTGAGAGGATCTGCAGAAAAGAATGGGAGAAACTCCCCAAATACAGGTGTGCCGAGCTTGTAGCGTCATACCCAAGAAGACTCGAGGCTGTAATCGCTGCCAAAGGTGCTTCAACAAAGTACTGAGTAAAGGGTCTGAATCCTTATAGAAATGTGATATTTCCGTTGTCTATTTTTAATAAATTAGCAAAAATGTCTAAACGTGTTTTTGTTTTGTCATTATGGGGTATTGTGTGTGGATTGATGAGGGGGAAAAAACGATTGAATCAATTTTAGAATAAGGCTGTAACGTAACAAAATGTGGGAAAAGTCAAGGGGTCTGAATACTTTCCGAATGCACTGTATATATTTTTTTACGACCAATACTTTGTACACCACACAGAGTTAGTTTGGTTGGTTAGATTTTTATTTACCAGTAATGGTCATATCCCGTCAATGCCCTGGAGGACTTAGGCTGTCCTGTTAGCACCATTAGCACCCTAGGGAACCATTCTTTCGTTCAATCGAATCCGGTATTTCATTGAATAGCCCTAATAGACCTAATTTTCAGCTTTGCCTGAATGTGTGGTGGTGTGAGAACAAACTCCATGCTGTGACATTATGGTGTGGTGAAGAGGTGTTTCAGTGGGAACGCTAGGCATTATGGGGCCTGTCGTGATGCCAAAAGGTTCTTGAAAATAACATACATTTAAAAATGTGAACACAGAGTTAGTTTGGTTGGTTTGGTTTTCTTTACTGGTAATGGTCATATCTAGGGTTGCAAAATTCCAGGAACCTTAAATAAATTCCCTGCTTTTTCCGAAATCCTGATTTTGGGAAAACCAGGGAATTTATTGAAAGTTGCAACCCTTGTCATTCCCTGGAGGACGCAAAGACTAGGCTTTGCACAAGAATCCTTCTCTCGTCAACCCAACCGTCTGTTGGAGGCATTGAGGAGGGGCTGAATCTTAATACAGCCTGATGTCTGTCTCGTTCCCAATCTGCTCCTCTGCAGGCCTGTCTGTCTGACAGAGTAATGAGAGACTTCATCCAAGACCGCTGGATTACAAATTCACTGCAGCAGTCACTGGCTCCCAAGGAAAGCAGCCAACCTCCTTTTCTCAGCAAATCAATTCTGATTTTGTTCTTTCAGTCGATAACCTGCTGCTCATGGCTGTGTTTCATTCAAGCTTATTTGCAAGCCCCTTTCATCCAGTCCATCAGCCATGTTGTTTAAACTTGCTAATAGGCAGGTTACCTTCAGCAAGAATCCAGACAGGGGATTCGCGAGTGAACAGGCTTGTTCTAGGAACTAAACATAGAGAAAACTTAAGAACCCAGAGGAGTGAATCCAAACAACTGAACCCTATCAACCCATCTGAAGTCAATAATCCATAGAAAAAGGACAAACTGAAGGGTTCTTGAAAACACAGTATTCATCAATAAAAAGCCAACAACACCTATAATTCCCCAGAAAACTAAACTCATCTGGTGTCAGTAGTATCCTGTCTATCTGCTACGGCACCATTGACAGTACCCTGGTCTTCTCATTCATGCTGGTTCAAATCCCTAAGCCTCAGAAACTCAACAACATCATTAAAAGCAGCTCTAAAAACCGTGTCCTTAAAGAAGTCTGACTCAGTTCCACAAACAAGAAACCATTAAAAAAAGCTCTTGCAGTGCCGGACAAGTACTTTAGTTTATTTAGTAAATATTTTCTTAACTCTATTTTCTTAAAACTGCATTGTTGGTTAAGGGCTTGTAAGTAAGCATTTCACAGTAAGGTGTACACCTGTACACCTGAGTGGCGCAGTGGTCTAAGGCACTGCATCGCAGTGCTAACTGTGTCACTAGAGATCCTGGTTCGAATCCAGGCTCTGTCGCAGCCGGCCGCGACCGGGAGACTCATGGGCGGCGCACAATTAGCCCAGCGTCGTCCAGGGTAGGGGAGGGAATGGCCGGCAGGGATGTAGCTCAGTTGATAGAGCATGGCGTTTGCAACGCCAGGGTTGTGGGTTCGATTCCCACAGGGGGCCAGTATAAAAAAAAATATATATATATCTGTAAGTCGCTCTGGATAAGAGCGTCTGCTAAATGACTAAAATGTAAAATGTATTTGGTGCATGTGACAAATACAACTGTATTTTATTTGACTGGCCTACACACAGCTTCTTCGCTCTGCATCGCGAACTAGACTACACTAGGTGGTCCAGACTTAGATAATGAAGACCTAAACATGTAGCAACAATAGAGCATCATCATCATCTGTTATGACTGATAGGACATTTACTTTTACTTCTCTGAACGTAAAACATGGTTTTAATGACAGTAACTTTGAGGGTTGGCAAATTCCGCGCAATTGGAGCAATTACAAACAGCGTGGAATAACTTGCTTATGTGGAAGCCTCATTGCATTCCCCCGTTGTTCTGCAAACGTTTCTCCCTCAATATCTTTCTGCCTCAGTATCTACTGTACCGTCAAGGTTCCAATGTCAGTGAGTGAGAGTAGTGATGTTATTGCAGCCAGTGAAGGCCCTGAGGCAACATATTAAAACAGGGTCACAGGCTAGCTCTCTACAGTGCTCCCTGTCGACGCTTCATATTGCTATGACAAGTGTGTTCCAGGTAGGGTCCCGTTCATTGAATTAGGAGCCAGAATAGATACGACCTGAACTGTACTATTATATTACTAGGAAAGAACCTCATTGCTTCAGTAAATCCATTACTCTAATTTGACAGACAAGGGCAGGTTTTAACCCTAATATGTGTGGCAGTGTATTTAAACGGATGCAGTGCAATGTGGGGACATTTGAAACTAACTTAAAGAAAAGCAAATGTTTAAAACAGTAATGGGATTGAGAGTGCTATCCTTTGCCTATAACTCCAATAAAGATATATGTTCAGTTCAGAGCCTTTGCACTTTGAGCACTGTGAAAAATGTTTTAACAGCACCAGGAATTTTGGGTAACTGAGCAAAAATCTGTATGAAATGACCCTGTTGAGTTCATGGTACAATGCCTGCATGCTCAGAAAAGCCACTGACCTTCATCAAATGGCCTAACCGATTGTCCATGTAAGCAGAAAAGAGAAAGATGCCATACGTGTACTCGCTCCCAGTGATGTTGTGACAAGGGAATGTGTAATTTATGTGATAATGACTGTTTATGAGAGCGCCAAGCCAAGGCATTGATGGGCTCTGCGATGCTGGAGAGAGGCCAGACAATAAAGCGCAGTCAGGATCAGTAGAGCTGGTCTACACTGACTCTCTGCAGTCAGGATCAGTAGAGCTGGTCTCCACTGACTCTCTGCAGTCAGGATCAGTAGAGCTGGTCTACACTGACTCTCTGCAGTCAGGATCAGTAGAGCTGGTCTCCTCTGACTCTCTGCAGTCAGGATCAGTAGAGCTGGTCTCCATTGACTCTCTGCAGTCAGGATCAGTAGAGCTGGTCTCCATTGACTCTCTGCAGTCAGGATCAGTAGAGCTGGTCTCCACTGACTCTCTGCAGTCAGGATCAGTAGAGCTGGTCTACACTGACTCTCTGCAGTCAGGATCAGTAGAGCTGGTCTCCTCTGACTCTCTGCAGTCAGGATCAGTGGAGCTGGTCTCCATTGACTCTCTGCAGTCAGGATCAGTAGAGCTGGTCTGTCTCCACTGACTCTCTGCAGTCAGGATCAGTAGAGCTGGTCTCCACTGACTCTCTGCAGTCAGGATCAGTAGAGCTGGTCTACACTGACTCTCTGCAGTCAGGATCAGTAGAGCTGGTCTCCACTGACTCTCTGCAGTCAGGATCAGTAGAGCTGGTCTACACTGACTCTCTGCATTGTTGGATGCTTCGCTCCCTGGGAGTGTCGCTACGTTATCAGTGATCATCAAAGGCACTGTCAAGAAAATTTGAAACTGGGGCTTCCAGAGACTGCCTGCGACGCTAGACACATCTAAATGAGACAGGCTTATTAATTCTTCAAAAGCCACACAGCTTCCTTTTCCCCAAGACTCATTTTGGTACATTTAAGGAGGATAAAAGCTCAGCCAGACAGCCTCACTCTCTCTTTCGCTCTCTCACATACATCATACATAATGCAGATACACATATTCTGTTGATCTCAAGACAACAATATTTCTTACTTTAAAATAGCTGTCATGTTTATAAGTGTTTCATAGAGAGTATAAATGGAAATAAGAACATTTCAGGAACAAATTCCAGAAATCAACAAAACCACAGGAAGTACATAGTTTGAAAATTAACTGTTTTTACAGAAAACTGCTGTGCTGCCAGAAAATTGTTTGTTACCAGAGGGTGAACGTGGGATTGTAATTACAATGCAGGAAAATGTGGTTGATCTTTTAAATTCAAGACTGAATTACATATGTTGATGAGTGAGGTGACACAAAAGGGTGGTCCCTATTTGTTTTGGGATTCATCAGGAGTCTCTGCCCCCTGGCCCGCTTATAAATGGGCAATAGCAAATACGATAGTGGGCTAGCTCTGCCCACTTTCAGTGAACCGAACCATGCTGGAAAGAGTAGTGTGAAAGTATGCTTACTGGGTAAGCATGGTACAGTACGGCTTGGCTTGGTTCGGTTTGATAGTGCGAACAGCCAACAAGCTCATAAGACCTGGAGAGTGTGGCACACCTATTTAAAAAAATAAAAAATAAGTGGGCATCTTTTTTAAAAAATAGGAAAAGAAAATGGAGCTCACATAACTATGAAATATTTGATGCTATATGAGACAAATGAAAAGGCCTTGCAATCTATTTAAACTTTTTCTTTCTGCATACATATTCCACTGCCAAGCACGCGATCGTATGAGGAACACCAAAGCCTTAATTATTGTAATTACCCTTGCATGTACAAGTAGGGACGGCTCATTGAAACCACCGGGAAGATGTGAGAATATTTGTATTATAAACCAGTGGTTAAAATGCACATAATTTCAATGTTATACGAGACCCATGATTGGTGAATTCATGATCAGGGGGCCTACTTCATTACAGCTCCTCATGGTGGCCATATTTCACCATAATGAATGTGATTTTTTCTCTCCTCTCTCTACAGTAGCTAATTGCACATTTTTTCTCTCCATGTGAATGATTGAAGTTTTTTTGTTTGCTACAAACATCTTGATTAGAAAACACCCTCCCTTGTGATTACTCACAATGCTGTTATGTTACAAGTGTTTTATTTATGTCACGCCCTGGCTCTGGGGACTCTTAAATGTTGAGCCAGGGCGTGTAGTGTCTATGTTGTATTTTCTATGTTCATGATCTAGATCGTGTAGATCTATGTTGGCCAGGGTGGTTCCCAATCAGAGGCAGCTGATTCTCATTGTCTCTGATTGGGGACCATACTTAGGCAGCCTGTTTGGCACTGTTTATTGTGGGATCTTGTTCCGGAAGGTTTGTGTTCAACCCAGGACTTCACGTATCGTTTGTTTTGTTGTTTTGGTTCGTGTTGTGTACTGCAATAAAAGAATGTACGCATATCACGCGGCGCCTTGGTCCGCTTCATCTAACGACGATCGTGACAATTTATTCCTTGGGTTGTATATTTACTGTACCTAAGAGGGGAGTTGGAGCCCTTTGGAGTTCATATTCCAAATATCTTCTCATTTAACTGCATTAAGGTCAATTGGAATTGCAGTTTACTTCCTGAATTTACTGAATTGAAATGGCATTAACCCCAACCCTGCTAAGCACAGCAGGGGACTCTGTCTCTCTCTCTCTCTCTCTCTCGCTCTCTCTCTCTCTCTCTCTCTCTCTCTCTCTCTCTCTCTCTCTCTCTCTCTCTCTCTCTCTCTCTCTCTCTCTCTCTGTCTCACATTGACCCCATGTCTTTGGAGTGGGGTGGATAATCTGTCTATCTGGCCCCTCTGGGCCCTCTGTGTCTTAGCATGGGGGCAGAGGACACTCCGAGCCCCAGAAATGTCCACTCCTATCGGGCTCTCGACCCAATTGGCCTGCTCCATGGAGGTAAAGACAGCAGCCAACTGCCAGAGGCTATAGGTTAGGATAAGCCGCTCTGGCCCACTGCAGCCCACTGACTCTGAACAGAAGGGTCAGTATAGCTCCCTGAAGCTCCAGCCTGACACAAGCACAAACATCCCCTACTACGATGATAGATACCTCCCTTTATAATGTAATCCCACTTTGACTGCAGGAGGAATAGGAAAATGCACATGCCGCACATACCGCCATCGTCTTCATGAGGATTAGTGTGGCATCCAGTTTTGTGTGACTGGAACGGCAGCTTAAGAAGCAGCGACGCCACAAAATAATACGCACATTTTCAATTATCATCAATTGTCTGATTTATCTTGAGTCTCACTGATATTCCAACAAACATCATATGATATAATATAATAGAAAATACTGGGAAATAGTGTTTGACATGACATTGATGAAGCTCCCACTGTCTAGTGCGATAACCCAACCAGACAAATGCAATGGTAGCCTTAGGCATGCTTTCAGTGGTGTCACTTTCCCAACTTTCACTTTCAGCGGTGTCACTTTTGAGTCCTTCAAGGCTGTCAGTATAAACCCATACTTCAGCTAGAAGTGCACTTTGAGGAGGGGGGTAATGTTGAGGGGCGCTCTTGGCCTCCTCCCTCACCAGCCCAGCACCTCTACACTGGAAAAGATAATTGTCTCCTCCGTACGTGGAGAGATGAGTGCATTTCTATGACCTATACAAGGCGCTGTCCGCTCTCTCACACAGCCCAAGAAGTCACAGCAGTTTGCCATAATTACTTTTGCAGATGGAGGTGAGAGAGGACATTTGCATTAGATGAGGGCCTGGGTAGTCGGGTCCCTATGCAGCTTTTAATGTCACCATAATCTGGAAAGGTTACCACTGTCAGATCCACTGTATATCTCCGCAACTTGCTGAATCAGTATTTCTGAATTGACATTGATTTAGAAGAAGTGCACACCCAAGTAACTCCTTGAAAAGAGATGGTCTATACAGCGTTTCCACTCTATTACAATGTTGTTGTTTTTATTGTCACATTGTATTGTCACGCCACTACATTATGACTCTTGCATGCAAGGTTAGACACATAATTATGTCGAACCATAACAAATGGACTGACAAACCTTTTTTCCTGTTAAAATGTATCTTTCCTAATGCTTTCAAATAAAATGTTTTCCTTGAACCGGTCTCCACTTTATAGACAGATACTACAGAGAGGTAGCGAGAGACAAGATACTCAAGGTCGGCCGCTCTACCTCTTTCTCATTTCTCTCCTACTCTGTGAAAATGGTTTCTCAGATTGGTCTCTCCCTTCCATGGTCTCATATTCCCACACCTCCCACAGCATAAGCGTCTGATCATCATCACACTTTCTCATTCCATTTTCTCAGGGATGCTGGTGACATTTTAAAGTGTCTGATTCATGCCTTGAGACAGAGCGAGAATGTTTGTGTATGTGTGTGTGTGTGTGTGAGTGCGTGCGTGGGTGCGTGCATGCATTTGTGTATGTGTATGCGTGTGTAAGTGTGCATGTATGTGTGTGTGTATGCACATGTACATGTGTGTGTTTATGTGCCCACACTTCTCCACCTCCAATCACACACTCCCTCCCTGCCTCTCTCCTCACACCTCCTCTCTACTCCATGCCTGGAGCCAGACTCTTGTGTTGTCTACCTCAGAGAAGCTGGTGCTTGGCATGAAGAAGAGGCTCCAGTGGATTCTGTGCTCTGCCTGCCAATGGGCACTTTTGATCAGCCGCCAGGTGATGACAGATGATCTACATTAATCTCAACCCTCCTGCCTCCCACCTCTCTCTCTCTCTCTCTCCCTCTCTCTCGTTCTCTCTCTCTCTCGTTCTCTCTCTCTCTCGTTCTCTCTCTCTCTCTCTCGTTCTCTCTCTCTCGTTCTCTCTCTCTCGTTCTCTCTCTCTCTCGTTCTCTCTCTCTCTCGTTCTCTCTCTCTCTCTCGTTCTCGCTCTCTCCCTCTCTCTCCTTCTCCTTCTCCCTCTTCCCTAACAGAGGGTCAGTGTGCTAAGCCCCAAGGCTTGGAGAGAAATGATATCCCATGGGAGGGCATTGAGTTTTTCTCTTCTCAACAGTGTTGGATAAACTTTGACTGACGCCTGCTGAGGCAATTCAAACGTACAGAAAAACCAAGATGGTGATAAACCAGATCAATCCTTGTGCTAGTATCTTTATTCTGGAATACTGGATACAAGGAGTGGGAGTTAAATACACAATCTGAAATATTTCCCTGAGCTCACTCTATAAACTTGAGTGTTTAAACTTCCTCAGGTTTATACCATACCAAGTGGTGGGGCTGCCGTTGGGCTGAAAGCACCCAGCTTAAGCACCGGTGAAAGATACAGTAAGTCTACTCTCTCACTTTGACCTTTGTCCTGCATGCTGAACCAGAAACAGTTAGGAGGTTACTATGGGAGAAACTGTGGGAGAAGCTGGCACTATTGTAGAGCTGGAAGAGGTTTGGGTTTTCCATGATTACAGCTGAAGAGATAAGAGTGCCAAACAGGATAACATATCGTATTGTGCTGCTCTGGTAATTGAAGTCAGACAGATCCCACTGGCACTGTTAGAATGAATTGGAAGGTGAAAGGCTTCACAAACACTTCACAAAAATAAAAAGCCACTTTTATAGAAGAAGTAGAGTAAATCCTCTCCAGTAGCTAATCACTACTAACCACAGAAACACTCTCCAACACAGATTAATAGTGACACTTCGAAAGTAAATTGGGCCAGTATCAAATTATACAACGGGTGGGTCTAATCCTGAATGCTGATTTGGTTAAAACCACATTCCAGCCGGTGTCTATTCCAGAAGTTATCACCGGTTAAAAATCTATGACGTTAAAATGCCTATTTACTCTGTTCCATCTGACTGCGCAATCCACTGTCTCATCAGCCCAGCCAGGCACTTTGTAAACTTGATCTATAAACTATAAAAAGCATCTAGACATTGTCTCACATTTCTTTTAGACTAACATTTAGTTTTCAACAGTGGAGATTTGTATAAACCTTGCTGTCTGTCTGTCCAACATTTGCAACATCAAATTCGATCTCCAACTGTCCCATAGTAATGAACGTGTCGGGAGTCTGGATGAGACAGACAGACAGGCAGGCAGCGTTTCTCAGCCATTTGAAATCATGAATCAGCTGGCATAATATTTATGAATATATACAAAAAAATGTCAATTGAAAAAAGGTAAAACGAAACGAAGTGCAGCTAGTTTGCAGTCTTTCCAGCTTCAGTTTGAAGTGATTGTGTTAGCTGTGTTGTTGGCTATCTCCTCTGAACAACAGTGTCCTGACGAGTGAGCACATTTTCCAAGGCAGGTGAAATCGCTCCTCATTAGCTTGTTGTTATCGATGTATCCAAATAAATGTCACTAGAAAACAGCTTAAACAAATGCAAATGCGGCTACTTTGCTGTTATTCTGGCTGCACTTTTTCACGTGATTATAAGTTAGCCGTAGTTGGCTAGCTAGCAAGCAGGGGATAAGAATGTTGCCAGCCAGTATGGCAATGGAACATTTAGAATGAACGGCTGGGTCGCGTCCATAGATTTGTATTTGTACAGTGAGGGAAAAAAGTATTTGATCCCCTGCTGATTTTGTACGTTTGCCCACTGACAAAGAAATGATCAGTCTATAATTTTAATGGTAGGTTTATTTTAACAGTGAGAGACAGAATAACAACAACCAAAATGTTATAAATAGATTTCATTTTAATGAGGGAAATAGGTATTTGACCCCCTCTCAATCAGAAAGATTTCTGGCTCCCAGGTGTCTTTTATACAGGTAACGAGCTGAGATTAGGAGCACACTCTTAAAGGGAGTCAATCAATCAATCAGATTCCAAACTCTCCACCATGGCCAAGACCAAAGAGCTCTCCAAGGATGATAGGGACAAGATTGTAGACCTACACAAGGCTGGAATGGGCTACAAGACCATCACCAAGCAGATTGGTGAGAAGGTGACAACAGTTGGTGCGATTATTCGCAAATGGAAGAAACACAAAAGAACTGTCAATCTCCCTCGGCCTGGAGCTCCATGCAAGATTTCACCTCATGGAGTTGCAATGATCATGAGAACGGTGAGGAATCAGCCCAGAACTGCACGGGAGGATCTTGTCAATGATCTCAAGGCAGCTGGGACCAGAGTCACCAAGAAAACAATTGGTAACACACTACGCCGTGAAGGACTGAAATCCTGCAGCGCCCACAAGGTCCCCCTGCTCAAGAAAGAACATATACAGGCCCGTCTGAAGTTTGCCAATGAACATCTGAATGATTCAGAGGAGAACTGGGTGAAAGTGTTGTGGTCAGATGAGACCAAAATCGAGCTCTTTGGCATCAACTCAACTCGCCGTGTTTGGAGGAGGAGGAATGCTGCCTATGACCCCAAGAACACCATCCCCACCGTCAAACATGGTGGTGGAAACATTATGCTTTGGGGGTGTTTTTCTGCTAAGGGGACAGGACAACTTCACCGCATCAAAGGGACGATGGACGGTGCCATGTACCATCAAATCTTGGGTGAGAACCTCCTTCCCTCAGCCAGGGCATTGAAAATGGGTCATGGATGGGTATTCCAGCATGACAATGACCCAAAACACACGGCCAAGGCAACAAAGGAGTGGCTCAAGAAGAAGCACATTAAGGTCCTGGAGTGGCCTAGCCAGTCTCCAGACCTTAATCCCATAGAAAATCTGTGGAGGGAGCTGAAGGTTCGAGTTGCCAAACGTCAGCCTCGAAACCTTAATGACTTGGAGAAGATCTGCAAAGAGGAGTGGGACAAAATCCCTCCTGAGATGTGTGCACACCTGGTGGCCAACTACAAGAAACGTCTGACCTCTGTGATTGCCAACAAGGGTTTTGCCACCAAGTACTAAGTCATGTTTTGCAGAGGGGTCAAATTCTTATTTCCCTCATTAAAATGTAAATCAATTTATAACATTTTTGACATGCGTTTTTCTGGATTTTTTTGTTGTTAGTCTTTCTCTCACTGTTCAAATAAACCTACCATTAAAATTATAGACTGATCATTTCTTTGTCAGTGGGCAAACGTACAAAATCAGCAGGGGATCAAATACTTTTTTCCCTCACTGTATTTGTATTTATTAGGGATCCCCATTAGCTGCTGCCTTGGCTACTCTTCCTGGGGTCATGTCTCTAGCAACCCTAGATTTGTGTCGGGACTATATCTTGTGGAAGGATGAAATAGTATGAATAAATTCATCAAAATAACGTTTTTAATAAAGATATGTCAATCGTTATTTGAATATGTTGGTAACCCGTTGTATAAAAGTGATAATGCCCTCGAAGCCGGTGTTTGGAGGATTTGCACGGTTTGCCGTGTCAATATAACAAAACCCGTGCCAATATATCCTCCAAACACCGGCTTCTCAGGCATTATCACTTAAATAACACATTATTTGCTCCGATGTAATTGCAAGATCAAATACGTGCATGACTATCATCCCTGGTTTACGGATCACCACTCTTAAAATATCCTGTTAATTAATAGAATAACAATAGGTGGTGATGACTGTAACACTTATACACTAGTAAACACTTAACCTATTAAACGTAAAGCTATCTGAATGAACTGTATCATACTGATTCAATCTAGTGCACCATAGAGCATCGAGAGCCATAACCATTGTAGGTTGGCTAACAACATAGTGTATAGTTGAGAGCTGATGAAATCTAGTCCACCATAGAAGCCGAAAGAGAGCCCTATTCCATGGTATCTTGGCTAACAGCTGCTGATGAACGAGGAGTGACGGCGTGTGATGGGGCTCCTCCATTAGAAAAACACAACCAACTGTTATTTCTAAAGGTGATCACCTGCATATTACTGTGATTTCCAGCAGGAATAACTCCATTCAGTGCCTCAGCGGTGGTGGTTTGGCATGCTCGGCAGGCGGACGGGGGGCTGCATGGAGCAAGGTGTGACTTTGTTGTGTTGATGACGGAAAAACTGTGTCTCTGTCCCAAATGGCACCGTAGTTCCCTTTATTGTGCACTAGTTTTGAACAGGGCCCTTGGGGCTCTAGTCAAAAGTAGTGCACTACATAAGGAATAGGGTGCTATTTTGGACACAGACAGTGTCTTTTCTTATCTTTCCAGACCCCTCAGGTTTGCTTTGGAAGGAGCTATTATCCATTTCATGATCTCACACCATTGTGATTGGAATTACTCATTTGGATTGGTATGAAATTAAATGCAAAATGGCATTTGGTTTATGATTGACCATATTGTTTGTGTTTGTGGTTATTTTGTGTGCATCCATTTTGATTTAGCGAGGGGGTAGTGCTTTGTTGTGCACTGTGTTAAATTGGCAATCAGATTGTCACATTACCATTCAGATGGCAAGCGTGATGTTGCTGATAGGGGGCTGCATCCCAAATGGCACCCTATTCCCTATACAGTATATTGCACTACATAGGGAATAGGGTGCCATTTGTGACGCAGACAGGGTCATGGCCCTCACAGTGGTAGAGAGAGAATGCTACTATGTTACTCTCCTTAAAGATCATCTACATCTTTATACAGCTGGCTGGAGAGAAAATAGAGTAGTAGCTAGCTATCGCTGTTCAGTGGTTCACACGGCATGGCCAATCCATTTCAATGCTGCATTGCTCCGGACATTTAATCAAGCTCCCGTTTACAGCGATACGTCAGTCTCCCCGAACGCCCGCGAAGAGGGGATCAGGATGCATGAGTGTCGGGATGGGAGATGGAGAGAGCAAGAGTGATATAGTGAGAGAGAGGAAGAGAGTGTTCTAGTCTTCCGCGAATCTGGATTTTGAATCTGAAAATCGTCTTTTGTCTCTGTTTAAACATTTGTCTTCACATGCATTTTAACAATGGTGTACACATTATTTTTTTTGCATGTAAGCACTAAAGACAATGACTTTACCGACCAGTGATCACCACATTCCAGATTATTGAACAACTACTCAAGCAACCATTCCCTCCATCACGTAAACTGCTGGCGGTGTTGAGCTGAGTTCCATCTGAATTAAGGTTATTGTGAAAGGGCTGGTTAGCGTGAGCACTCATCGCTATGCACAGCTTGGGCAGGTGCTCTAGCGCTATGTTTTTTCAAGGCTACTTCCTCCGTCTCCCTGATTGGGAATGTGAGCACACAGGCTTTGGTTCCTGCTGTCTGTCCTGTAGGAAGAACAGCTGTTTGCATGAATCTTTAATGCACATCGCCCACATCAGTGTTGCTCCATTCTAGCAGATGTAGATCTGGTTCCCTTCACTCTCACTTTAAACTGTTTCAAGTCACTTAGAGAATGTTCATTCAAGTGTCTCGCTTCTTACAGTTATCCGTTGATTGGAAAAGTACGTATGCATTTGCTTCTGTCAGTAAATTACGCCTACCACCAGTCTGAAAATCAACTAACAATGGCTTTTTACTGGAGAATGGGAAGATTTGGACACCAGCAAAAACCAGAAGCTATTCAAACTGTATAATGAGCCACCTGTTAACTTGAAAGTTATACAATCAACTTACAAATTACAATCTATGAGAACACTAAAGCTTCTTTACTGTTTGCGCACATACACTGGTAAGAAGCTCCACATGGCACTGAGAACCGACTAGGCGGTGCCACTGTCAGCGACAACATTATATTCTCTGGCTGTTGGTGGCAATTGTTCGAAATAGTGACTCTACCGTCCTGTATCACAGAAGTGTAAAAAGCAATAACAGCAGCAAAGTGCAACATTGGCTTTGCTTTGCTGTCAATATTGTCCCTCTTGATAAACCCTCTGGGCAAGTGCCCTTCTTCAGCCAGCCAACACAAACACAGCTTTGTCCTTGTTTGATCCTGTCAACAGTGTGTAGATACAACAGGCAGAAAATAAAGCCTCTTCATGCCGAGGGCTCTACTTCAACAAACCTAATGCAATGGTAAATCTAAGCGCTGGCAGTAGTGCTATAGGTCAGAAATATTTATTTATATTTTCACAGCTGGAATTATGAGCGCAATAGTTGGTGTTGGCGCGAAGGGCTGGGTTTTGATTAATAAACAAGTTGTAGGTATGATGCGGGCTTGGCCACTCATTGGCCAATCAAGGCCTTCCATGGCTTCATACTGCATGCGCTTGTCTCAAGTTCTGTAGGTTATTGACAGTCTTTGCGTTGTCGTCAACTCCAATTAAGCTGGGGGCATGGAATATTCTCGTCCTAGTCCATTGTAGATTGATACTACAGTTTATTGATTAAATGGCATAGGCTACAGTAATAGCAGTGGTAAAAGAAAACCATCCACTGTTTGCTCAATATGTTTGGAGGGTTGAAAGTCAACATTGTTGTAATTGGCCTCAATGAGTTTAGGCCTTTACGCATCACACTTCTCCTCAAATAAAAAATACTAGGCTCCCGTAAAATGTATTGTATGTGTGAGGCACGTTCTCAATAAATATATAGCCTAGGCTTACCGTTGATATTGGGTTATAGAATTGAAAAATTTGAATATGTTTGGAGGAGCGCGTCTTTTGTAATCGGACAAGAGGCGCTCCTTGAAAATGGAGCCGAATGGAGTATGCACTGCAGGTAGGCCTATGTAAATTGTGAATAATGCAAAAGCATGACGGCAAAAGCCTAGACCATTTAGAAACCGTTGATGGATAGGCTACTTGGATAATGCATGGCCAGCATAAAGAAGACAGACACATTGCTGTTGAACCAGCTTTCGTTATAGCAGGGTAAGAGTAGCCTACTAAGGCTTGTTTTGTAATCAAATGAAACGGAAAACAAGCAATTGTTAAAGGAAAATAACTTAAATGTTTCTAAATATGATTACCTCATCTCTCGTTCCATGGTGGGCATATAGCCTACATGGAGGGGTTTTTATGCACATCCAAAATAATAACAGGAGCTGTATAAAATAATGTAATAGCCTACATAGATTAAAAGGGGATGTTCGCTCACTGTTTTGCTGCTCCCAAACTTGATATTTTAATAAAGCTTTGGTGATTTAAGATTTATTTTAAAGCGGTCACAAGAGCCAAAGCCTTTATTGGATTTGTATTGCTTTTAAGACTTTTAATGAATTTATCTTAAACACATTTTATTCTAGGTAGCTAGTTATGTATAGGTAGCTATCAAGTAAACACAAGTCTTGACTACTTGGCGAATGCATTGGGCAGGACAAAAAAAAACAGCCTTCATTGAGAGGAGGGGAGGCTATGCTTGTTTTTTAATAAAATGAAACAAAATTGTGAGTTTTTTTATGTTTCTAAATACCAGGTTTACGGCTGGATAGGCTTTACTTCCTTTGTCAAAATTCATGCCATAACCAACCGCATTACCGCTAAGAACAGCTTCCCCACCAGCAAATACAGAAATTGGCACTTTGGCACACGTTTTTAAGGACACACCTCAGATATTGCTAACCTTCCTACCTCAAGGAAAGCCAGCTCATACAAGACAGGTAAACTACCAATCCTATCGCTAGGATTTGAGAATAGAAGAGCGTCGGCTTTAACAGGTCAAAATTGCAAACAAGAGTTATTTTGGCAATTGCGTTGGCTTAATGCCAGACGAAAATAGAGTTCCAAAAATAGAGTCCCAAGAGTCAGTGTCCTCAGTCTCTGCTGCCACCTCCACCTTGTCAGGACCACATATACTGCCCCTGAAGACCAGGGTTCAATCCCATGTTTCACCTCCTCCAAAATCTATAGGAGGATGGCCTCATTGCAATGGTTGGAATGGAATAAATGGAACGGAGTCAAACATGTGGTTTCCATATATATATACTGTTCCATTCAAGCCATTACAATGAGCCTTTCCTCCTATAGCTCCTCCCACTAGCCTCCACAGATGGAGACAGAGATAATGCCATGTTCTGTGTCTGTACTACGGCCATTTCCAGCCAGTCAGAAGGAAGTGAAAGGAAAAACCCATTTGAAAATGCTAATTAGGATATTTTTTTTTAAGTGTATGCGGGCGACTATGAGACAGTACTTTCTCAGTGTGTTCACCTTTTATTTACATTGTTTTTTAAAACGTTTTAGTCATTTAGCAGACGCTCTTATCCAGAGCGACTTACAGTTAGTGAGTGCATACATTATTTTTTTATTTTTCATACTGGCCCCCCGTGGGAATCGAACCCACAACCCTGGCGTTGCAAACGCCATGCTCTACCAACTGAGCTACATCCCTGCCGGCCATTCCCTCCCCTACCCTGGACGACGCTGGGCCAATTGTGCGCCGCCCCATTTTATAATGTCAGATCACAGCGAGAGGCATCATTCGCTCTGCCACACTGAGTTTTAGGCTACAGTAGCTTCTCTGATGTATAGAGAAGTACAGTATGAGGGAAAATTCAAGGAGAACAACAAACAACAGGGTCGTTCCACGAAAAAAGCACCTTTTGCATCCCTTTGTAATTTTAACTAGAAATTGTGCAACAATATTGCATTTTAAAAGCCTGTTATATTAAAAGAAGTGCCCTTTAATATAGACCACATGGAACATTTAATACATCCTATTTTTTTTATATGAATAAAGACTTGCCTAAGTGCCAAAATTCAACATTTTGACATGTCCCTCTGTGGACCCTCTATGACTTCTAGGAAGCTTTTAACCCACTTAACCCCAACATTTCTATAAAGTTGTCACCATTATAAAGCCCTAGTTATTTTGTTGCTTTGAAAAAGTCATTTCTGAAGATTAGGCTGTTATTTATTCAATGTGATTCGTGATTCATTTACATCTGTCCCTTATTTGAAGGTCAACCCTGTTATGTGAACTGAACTCTCGTTTTAATATAGTGAAACTATTCCTTTTTTTTTTTTTTAAAGAAACATTGAACATATAATAGTCAAATCATAGTGTAATGTGAGCTTGTTCTACTCTTTTTTGCCATTTTCTTATCTTTTTTTTTGTGGTGGAAACCTGAGTGGGTTGAGCCCATAGGTAGACAGAATATAAATGTTTTAACAATCCATTTTGTTTGTGAAGCTTGCATTCAATTGCGCCTCCCTGTTTCACACAAAAAGCTTCCATTCTCCCAGGGATTTATGGCTGATTTAAGATTATGTTGTCAACCCTGTTACAGTCAACCCTGTTACTTTATTTGGCACTTACTAAACATTTACTATGGTCAATTTTTTAGTTAACCTCTTGAGACTGAAAAACATGTTCTTTATGAAGTTGAACATGTCCTCTTTATGAAAGAATGTTAAAATTAGGGGAAATATACAGTGAATTCAGAAAGTATTGAGACCCCTTGACTTTTTCCACATTCTGTTACATTACAGCCTTATTCTAAAATGGATTAAAACAGTTTTTCCCTCATCAATCTACACACAGTACCCCATAATGAAAAAAAAACTACAGTTTTTTAGAATTTGTTGCAAATGTATTATTAATAAAAAACAGAAATACTTTATTTACATAAGTATTCAGACCCTTTGCTATGAGACTCGAAAATTGAGCTCAGGTACATCCTGTTTCCATTGATCGTCCTTGATGTTTCTACAACTTGACTGGAGTCCACCTTTGGTAAATTCAATTGATTGGACATGATTTCGAAAGGCACACACCTGTCTATATAAGGTCCCACAGTTGACAGTGCACGTCAGAGCAGAAACCAAGCCATGACGTCAAATAAATTGTCTGTAGAGCTCCAAGACAGGATTGTGTCGAGGCACAGATCTGGGGAAGGGTACCAAAAAATGCCTGCAGCATTGAAGGTCCCCAAGATCACAGTGGCCTCCATCATTCTTAAATGGAAGAGGTTTGGAACCACCAAGACTCTTCCTAGAGCTGGCCGCCCGACCAAACTGAGCAATCGAGGGAGAAGGTCCTTGGTCAAGGAGGGGACCAAGAACCCGATGGTCACTCTGAGTTCCTCTGTGGATTTGGGACAACAATCTCTGCAGCACTCCACCAATCAGGCCTTTATTGTAGAGTGGCCAGACGGAAGCCACTCCTCAGTAAAAGGCACATGACAGCCTGCTTGAAAGGCACCTAAAGGACTCTCAGACCATGAGAAACAAGATTATCTGTTCTGATGAAACCAAAATTGAACTCGTTGGCATGAATGCCAAGCGTCACGTGTGGAGGAAACCTGCACCATCCCTACGGTGAAGCACGGTGGTGGCAGCATCATGCTGTGGGGAGGTTTTTCAGCGGCAGGGACTGGGAGACTAGTCAGGATCGAGGGAAAGATGAACGGAGCAAAGTACAGAGAGCTCCTTGATGAAAACCTGCTCCAGAGCACTCAGGACCTCAGACTGGGGCGAAGATTCACCTTCCAACAGTAAGCCAAGACAACGCAGGAGTGGCTTAGGGACAAGTCTCTGAATGTCCTTGAGTGGCCCAGCCAGAGCCCAGACTTAAACCCAATCGAACATCTCTGGAGAGACCTGAAAATACAGTAGCTGTGCAGCGATGTTCCCCATCCAACCTGACAGAGCTTGAGAGAATCTGTAGAGAAGAATGTGAGAAACTCCCCAAATACAGGTGTGCCAAGCATGTAGAGCCATACCCAAGAAGACTCGAGGCTGTAATCGATGCCAAAGGTGCTTCAACAAAGTACTGAGTAAAGGATCTGAATACTTATGTAAATGTGATATTTCTGTTTTTTATTTTTAATAAATGTGTTAAGATTTGGGGTATTGATGAGGAAGAAAAAATAACAATGTAATCAATGTTAGAATAAGGCTGTAACGTAACAAAATGTGGAAAAAGTCAAGGGGTCTGAATACTTTCCAAATGCACTGTGTATATATATATATATACACAGTACCAGTCAAAAGTTTGGACACACCTACTCGTTCAAATGTTTTTCTTTTATTTTTACTATTTTCTACATTGTAGAATAATAGTGAAGACACATAACACATTTTTTTATTTATCCTTTATTTAACTAGGCAAGTCAGTTAAGAACAAATTCTTATTTACAATGACGGCCTACCCTGGCCAAATCCCGGACGACGCTGGGCCAATTGTGCGCCGCCCTATGGGACTCCCAATCACAGCTGGATTGTGATACAGCCTGGAATCGAACCAGGGTCTGTAGTGACGCCTCTAGCACTGAGGTGCAGTGCCTTAGAACGCTGCGCCACTCAGGAGCCCCATATGGAATCATGTAGTAACCAAAAAGTGTTAAACAAATCAAAATATATTTTAGATTTTAGATTCTTCAAAGTAAGCCACCCTTTGCCTTGATGACAGCTTTGCACACTCTTGGTATTCTCTCAACCAGCTTCACCTGGAATACATTTCCAACAGTCTTGAAGGAGTTCCCACATATGCTGAGCACTTGTTGGCTGCTTTTCCTTCACTCTGCGGTCCGACTCATCCCAAACCATCTCAATTGGGTTGAGGTGGGTGATTGTGGAGGCCAGGTCATCTGATGCAGCACTCCATCACTCTCCTTCTTGGTAAAATAGCCCTTACACAGCCTGGAGGTGTGTTGGGTCATTGTCCTGTTGAAAAACAAATTATAGTACCACTAAGCCCAAACCAGATGGGATGGCATATCGCTGCAGAATGTAGCCATGCAGGTTAAGTGTGCCTTGAATCTAAATGAATCCCTGACAGTGTCACCAGCAAAGCACCATCACACCTCCTCCATGCTTCACGGTGGGAACCACACATGCGGAGATCATCTGTTCACCTACTCTGTGTCTCACAAAGACACGGCGGTTGGAACCAAAAATCTCAAATTTGGACTCATCAGACCAAAGGACAGATTTCCACCGGTCTAATGTCCATTGCTCGTGTTTCTTGGCCTAGGCAAGTCTCTTCTTATTATTGGTGTCCTTTAGTAGTGGTTTCTTTGCAGCAATTCGACCATGAAGGGCTGATTCACGCAGTCTCCTCTGAACAGGTGATGTTGAAATGTGTCTGTTACTTGAACTCTGTGAAGCATTTATTTGGACTGCAATTTCTGAGGCTGGTAAGTCTAATGAACTTATCCTCTGCAGCAGAGGTAACTTTGGGTCTTCCTTTCCTGTGGCGGTCATCATGAGAGCCAGTTTCATCATAGCGCTTGATGGTTTTTGCGACTGCACTTGAAGAAACTTGAAATGTTCTAGATTGACTGTCCTTCATGTCTTAAAGTAATGATGGACTGTCATTTCTCTTTGCTGATTTGAACTGTTCTTGCCATAATATGGACTTGGTCTTTTACCAAATAGGGCTATCTTTTGTATACCCACCCTACCTTGTCACAACACAACTGATTGACTCAAACGCATTAAGGAAAGAAATTCCAGAAATTAACTTTTAACAAGGCACACCTGTTAATTGAAATGCATTCCAGGTGACTACCTCAGCAGAAGTCAGATGTGTTAGTGGGAAGATATCTGATTGCTCTGAAGGTTGACATGGACTGGACCCACAAACAGATGCTCCTCAGTTGTTTCTGTCAAAAAGAAAGAGAGAGTCAGTCAAACGCAAAGGAAATGAATTCATTATACACATCAGCGTTACATTGTTAATCTCTGTACTCTGTGTGTACGTGTCGCACATCAATGTATTCTACCGTGTGTGTGTGTGCGTGAGCCTGTGGTGCACATGTACCGTACCGTGTGTGTAAATGTATGTGCATTTGAGCGTGCATGTGAGAGAGTAGCTCATTTTCTGCGTGCGCACACATACATTTACAAACAACAACGTCCCAACTCTCCCGAGCTTCTGACTGTGCCTTGTACACTGCCTTACATTTCAAGATGACTCTCCTCTCAAGAGTTTCCCTGGTAAAGGAAAAATGCTGCCTTTCCCTACGACGTCCACTCTCTCTCTCTCTAATCTCTAATCTAACTGTCGCTGACTGTCTCTCTTTCTCTAGTCTGTCACTGACTCTCTCTAGTCTAACTGTCACTGACTCTCTCTCTCTCTAGTTTAACTGTCACTGACTCTCTCTCTAATCTAACTGTCACTGACTCTCTCTTTCTCTCTCTCTCGAGTCTAACTGTCACTGACTCTCGCTCTCTCTATCTCTCTCTAGTCTAACTGTCGCTGACTCTCTCTCTCTAGTCTAACTGTCGCTGACTCTCGCTCTCTCTTTCTCTCTCTAGTCTAACTGTCACTGACTCTCTCTCGCTCTCTCTAGTCTAACTGTCACTGACTCTCTCTCTCGCTCTCTCTAGTCTAACTGTCACTGACTCTCTCTCTCTCTAGTCTAACTGTCGCTGACTCTCTCTCGCTCTCTCTAGTCTAACTGTCACTGACTCTCTCTCTAGTCTAACTGTCGCTGACTCCCTCTCACTCTCTCTAGTCTAACTGTCGCTGACTTTCTCTAGTCTAACTGTCGCGTACTCTCTCTCTCTCTCTCTAGTCTAACTGTCACTGACTCTCTCTCTAGTCTAACTGTCGCTGACTCTCTCTCTAGTCTAACTGTCGCTCACTCTCTCTCTCTCGCTCTCTCTAGTCTAACTGTCACTGACTCTCTCTCTCTCGCTCTCTCTAGTCTAACTGTCGCTGACTCTCTCTCTCTCGCTCTCTCTAGTCTAACTATCGCTCACTCTCTCTCTCTCTTTCTCTCTAGTCTAACTGTCGCTGACACTCGCTCTCTCTTTCTCTCTCTAGTCTAACTGTTGCTGACTCTCTCTCTAGTCTAACAGTCGCTGACTCTCTCTCTCTAGTCTAACTGTCGCTCTCTCTTTCTCTCTCTAGTCTAACTGTCGCTCATTCTCTCTCTCTCGCTCTCTCTAGTCTAACTGTCGCTGACTCTCTCTCTAGTCTAACTGTTGCTCACTCTCTCTCTCTCGCTCTCTCTAGTCTAACTGTCACTGACTCTTTCTCTCTCGCTCTCTCTAGTCTAACTGTCACTGACTCTCTCTCTCTCGCTCTCTCTAGTCTAACTGTCACTGACTCTCTCTCGCTCTCTCTAGTCTAACTGTCACTGACTCTCTCTCTAGTCTAACTGTCGCTCACTCTCTCTCGCTCTCTCTAGTCTAACTGTCGCTCACTCTCTCTCTTTCTCTCTCTAGTCTAACTGTCGCTGACTCTCTCTCTAGTCTAACTGTTGCTGACTCTCTCTCTAGTCTAACTGTTGCTGACTCTCTCTCTAGTCTAACTGTCGCTCTCTCTTTCTCTCTCTAGTCTAACTGTCGCTCATTCTCTCTCTCTCGCTCTCTCTAGTCTAACTGTCACTGACTCTCTCTCTCTCACTCTCTCTAGTCTAACTGTCGCTGACTCTCTCTCTAGTCAAACTGTCGCTGACTCTCTCTCTCTCGCTCTCTCTAGTCTAACTGTCGCTGACTCTCTCTCTCTTTCTCTCTCTAGTCTAACTGTCACTCACTCTCTCTCTCTTTCTCTCTCTAGTCTCACTGTCGCTGACACTCTCTCTCTCTCGCTCTCTCTAGTCTAACTGTCGCTGACTCTCTCTCTCTTTCTCTCTCTAGTCTAACTGTCGCTCACTCTCTCTCTCTTTCTCTCTCTAGTCTAACTGTCGCTGACACTCACTCTCTCTCACTCTCTCTAGTCTAACTGTCGCTGACTCTCTCTCTAGTCTAACTGTCGCTCATTCTCTCTCTCTCGCTCTCTCTAGTCTAACTGTTGCTCATTCTCTCTCTCTCGCTCTCTCTAGTCTAACTGTCACTGACTCTCTCTCTCTCGCTCTCTCTAGTCTAACTGTCACTGACTCTCTCTCTCTAGTCTAACTGTCACTGACTCTCTCTCTCTCGCTCTCTCTAGTCTAACTGTCACTGACTCTCTCTCGCTCTCTCTAGTCTAACTGTCACTGACTCTCTCTCTCTCGCTCTCTCTAGTCTAACTGTCGCTCACTCTCTCTCTCGCTCTCTCTAGTCTAACTGTCACTGACTCTCGCTCTCTCTCTCTAGTCTAACTGTCACTCACTCTCTCTCGCTCTCTCTAGTCTAACTGTCACTGACTCTCTCTCTCTCTTTCTCTCTCTAGTCTAACTGTCACTGACTGTCCCTCTCTACGCAGAGCACAGAGACACTGATGGCATAGATGGGATGGTGTGGTGCTCCCACACAGAGGCAGGGTAATTGGCTCTCCATGATGGGCCATAAACATACATCACAGGGGTGGTGGAGCGCCAAGCAGACAGCTAACTAAGCCTCTCTCACTCTTTCTCTGCTGCTCCGTCTCCGCTGCTTGCACAAGAAGACGCAGATATATATACACACACAACCCCCAAAGATACACACACACACACACACACACAGCTCACTGTCTTTGTTACTCTGGATATTCATGCTGTCTGCACGGGTCATGCCCTTCACGCCATTATCATAGCAAACAGTAGAACACCCCACCCCCTTTTTTATTACCACAACACCATCCTCATCTGGTAATATACAGTTATATACAGTAATATACCGAGGACAACACCCTCTCTTAATCTCCATAGCACCATCACCGTAATCCATAAGGGATGTCCTCGCAAGCAATTACCATAACACCATACTGCCACACACTAGTAATCCGCGGGATGATTCATAACCCACAGTCCCTGTGGTTATATCCATGGGGCGGGCGGGTTTAGGGTCATGAAATATTGTGTGGATGAAGGGCGGGTGCGTGACGGGCGGGTTGAATAAAGAGAGAACAATGCATTAGAAATCCATACATTCTTGTGCAATTCATATACTGTACAGTGAGGGAAAAAAGTATTTAATCCCCTGCTGATTTTGTAAGTTTGCCCACTGACAAAGACATGATCAGTCTATAATTTTAATGGTAGGTTTATTTGAACAGTGAGAGACAGAATAACAACAAAAAAATCCAAAGAACGCATGTCAAAAATGTTATAAATTGATTTGCATTTTAATGAGGGAAATAAGTATTTGACCCCTCTGCAAAACATGATTTAGTACTTGGTGGCAAAACCCTTGTTGACATTCACAGAGGTCAGACGTTTCTTGTAGTTGGCCACCAGGTTTGCACACATCTCATGAGGGATTTTGTTCCACTCCTCTTTGCAGATCTTCTATAAGTCATTAAGGTTTCGAGGCTGACGTTTCGCAACTCGAACCTTCAGCTCCCTCCACAGATTTTCTATGGGATTAAGGTCTGGAGACTGGCTAGGCCACTCAGGACATTAATATGCCTCTTCTTGAGCCACTCCTTTGTTGCCTTGGCCGTGTATTTTGGGTCATTGTCATGCTGGAATACCCATCCACGACCCATTTTCAATGCCCAAGATTTTCTCACCCAAGATTTGACGGTACATGGCCCCGTCCATCGTCCCTTTGATGCGGTGAAGTTGTCCTGTCCCCTTAGCAGAAAAACACCCCCAAAGCATAATGTTTCCACCTCCATGTTTGATGGTGGGGATGGTGTTCTTGTGGTCATAGGCAGTATTCCTCCTCCTCCAAACATGGCGAGTTGAGTTGATGCCAAAGAGCTCAATGTTGGTCTCATCTGACCACAACACTTTCACCCAGTTCTCCTCTGAATCATTCAGATGTTCATTGGCAAACTTCAGATGGCCCTATATATGTTCTTTCTTGAGCAGGGGGACCTTGCGGGCGCTGCAGGATTTCAGTCCTTCACGGCGTAGTGTGTTACCAATTGTTTTCTTGGTGACTATGGTCCCAGCTGCCTTGAGATCATTGACAAGATCCTCCCGTGTAGTTCTGGGCTGATTCCTCACCGTTCTCATGATCATTGCAACTCCACGAGGTGAGATCTTGCATGGAGCCCCAGGCCGAGGGAGATTGACAGTTATTTTGTGTTTCTTTCATTTGCGAATAATCTCATCAACTGTTGTCACCTTGTCACCAAGCTGCTTGGCGATGGTCTTGTAGCCCATTCCAGCCTTGTGTAGGTCTACAATCTTGTCCTTGACATCCCTGGAGAGCTCTTTGGTCTTGGCCATGGTGGAGAGTTTGGAATCTGATTGATTGATTGCTTCTGTGGACAGGTGTCTTTTATACAGGTAACAAACTGAGATTAGGAGCACTCCCTTTAAGAGTGTGCTCCTAATCTCAGCTCGTTACCTGTATAAAAGACACCTGGGAGCCAGAAATCTTTCTGATTGAGAGGGGGTCAAATACTTATTTCCCTCATTAAAATGCAAATAAATTTATAACATTTTTGACATGCGTTTTTCTGGATTTTTTTGTTGTTATTCTGTCTCTCACTGTTCAAATAAACCTACCATTAAAATTATAGACTGATCATTTCTTTGTCAGTGGGCAAACGTACAAAATCATCAGGGGATCAAATACTTTTTTCCCTCACTGTATACTGCTACATTGAGGTTTTTCTTTCATTCTTTTTATGTGGCGTTAGTGCGTAGCCTAAACCTAATCTTCAGGGCCTAACTGTAGTGTGTCAAATACACACCAACTGACAAATGCTTTTGGGAACTTGGGCAGAAAAAGTTAACGTCGATCCACTGAGGCAAAATGACAATGTAGGAGTTTAATTCAATAAGAGAAAAGCTATGAAATGGAGAGTTGAAGATAAATAGAAGGGAGTTTCAGAACAGTAGTCTGTTATAGAAGGGAGGGCCAGAACAGTAGTCTGTTATAGAAGGGAGGGCCAGAACAGTAGTCTGTTATAGAAGGGAGGGCCAGAACAGTAGTCTAATGTTATAGAAGGGAAGGCCAGAACAGTAGTCTGTTATAGAAGGGAGGGCCAGAACAGTAGTCTAATGTTATAGAAGGGAGGGCCAGAACAGTAGTCTAATGTTATAGAAGGGAGGGTCAGAACAGTAGTCTGTTATAGAAGGGAGGGCCAGAACAGTAGTCTAATGTTATAGAAGGGAGGGTCAGAACAGTAGTCTAATGTTATAGAAGGGAGGGCCAGAACAGTAGTCTAATGTTATAGAAGGGAGGGCCAGAACAGTAGTCTGTTATAGAAGGGAGGGCCAGAACAGTAGTCTGTTATAGAAGGGAGGGCCAGAACAGTAGTCTAATGTTATAGAAGGGAGGGCCAGAACAGTAGTCTGTTATAGAAGGGAGTGCCAGAACAGTAGTCTAATGTTATAGAAGGGAGGGCCAGAACAGTAGTCTGTTATAGAAGGGAGGGTCAGAACAGTAGTCTAATGTTATAGAAGGGAGGGCCAGAACAGTAGTCTGTTATAGAAGGGAGGGCCAAAACAGTAGTCTAATGTTATAGAAGGGAGGGCCAGAACAGTAGTCTGTTATAGAAGGGAGGGCCAGAACAGTAGTCTGTTATAGAAGGGAGGGCCAGAACAGTAGTCTGTTATAGAAGGGAGGGCCAGAACAGTAGTCTGTTATAGAAGGGAGGGCCAGAACAGTAGTCTGTTATAGAAGGGAGGGTCAGAACAGTAGTCTAATGTTATAGAAGGGAGGGCCAGAACAGTAGTCTAATGTTATAGAAGGGAGGGCCAGAACAGTAGTCTAATGTTATAGAAGGGAGGGTCAGAACAGTAGTCTAATGTTATAGAAGGGAGGGCCAGAACAGTAGTCTAATGTTATAGAAGGGAGGGCTAGAACAGTAGTCTAATGTTATAGAAGGGAGGGCCAGAACAGTAGTGTAATGTTATAGAAGGGAGGGCCAGAACAGTAGTCTGTTATAGAAGGGAGGGCCAGAACAGTAGTCTAATGTTATAGAAGGGAGGGCCAGAACAGTAGTCTAATGTTATAGAAGGGAGGGTCAGAACAGTAGTCTGTTATAGAAGGGAGGGCCAGAACAGTAGTCTAATGTTATAGAAGGGAGGGTCAGAACAGTAGTCTAATGTTATAGAAGGGAGGGCCAGAACAGTAGTCTAATGTTATAGAAGGGAGGGTCAGAACAGTAGTCTAATGTTATAGAAGGGAGGGCCAGAACAGTAGTCTAATGTTATAGAAGGGAGGGCCAGAACAGTAGTCTAATGTTATAGAAGGGAGGGCCAGAACAGTAGTCTAATGTTATAGAAGGGAGGGCCAGAACAGTAGTCTAATGTTATAGAAGGGAGGGCCAGAACAGTAGTCTAATGTTATAGAAGAGAGGGCCAGAACAGTAGTCTGTTATAGAAGGGAGGGCCAGAACAGTAGTCTAATGTTATAGAAGGGAGGGCCAGAACAGTAGTCTAATGTTATAGAAGGGAGGGCCAGAACAGTAGTCTAATGTTATAGAAGAGAGGGCCAGAACAGTAGTCTGTTATAGAAGGGAGGACCAGAACAGTAGTCTAATGTTATAGAAGGGAGGGCCAGAACAGTAGTCTGTTATAGAAGGGAGGGCCAGAACAGTAGTCTGTTATAGAAGGGAGGGTCAGAACAGTAGTCTAATGTTATAGAAGGGAGGGCCAGAACAGTAGTCTGTTATAGAAGGGAGGGCCAGAACAGTAGTCTGTTATAGAAGGGAGGGCCAGAACAGTAGTCTGCTATAGAAGGGAGGGCCAGAACAGTAGTCTGCTATAGAAGGGAGGGCCAGAACAGTAGTCTAATGTTATAGAAGGGAAGGTCAGAACAGTAGTCTGTTATAGAAGGGAGGGCCAGAACAGTAGTCTGTTATAGAAGGGAGGGCCAGAACAGTAGTCTGTTATAGAAGGGAGGGCCAGAACAGTAGTCTGTTATAGAAGGGAGGGCCAGAACAGTAGTCTAATGTTATAGAAGGGAGGGCCAGAACAGTAGTCTAATGTTATAGAAGGGAGGGCCAGAACAGTAGTCTGTTATAGAAGGGAGGGTCAGAACAGTAGTCTAATGTTATAGAAGGGAGGGCCAGAACAGTAGTCTAATGTTATAGAAGGGAAGGCCAGAACAGTAGTCTAATGTTATAGAAGGGAGGGTCAGAACAGTAGTCTAATGTTATAGAAGGGAGGGCCAGAACAGTAGTCTAATGTTATAGAAGGGAGGGCCAGAACAGTAGTCTAATGTTATAGAAGGGAAGGTCAGAACAGTAGTCTGTTATAGAAGGGCGGGCCAGAACAGTAGTCTAATGTTATAGAAGGGAGGGCCAGAACAGTAGTCTGTTATAGAAGGGAGGGCCAGAACAGTAGTCTGTTATAGAAGGGAGGGCCAGAACAGTAGTCTAATGTTATAGAAGGGAGGGCCAGAACAGTAGTCTAATGTTATAGAAGGGAGGGCCAGAACAGTAGTCTGTTATAGAAGGGAGGGTCAGAACAGTAGTCTAATGTTATAGAAGGGAGGGCCAGAACAGTAGTCTAATGTTATAGAAGGGAAGGTCAGAACAGTAGTCTGTTATAGAAGGGAGGGCCAGAACAGTAGTCTGTTATAGAAGGGAGGGTCAGAACAGTAGTGTAATGTTATAGAAAGGAGGGTCAGAACAGTAGTCTGTTATAGAAGGGATGGTCAGAACAGTAGTCTAATGTTATAGAAGGGAGGGCCAGAACAGTAGTCTGTTATAGAAGGGAGGGTCAGAACAGTAGTGTAATGTTATAGAAGGGCGGGCCAGAACAGTAGTCTAATGTTATAGAAGGGAGGGTCAGAACAGTAGTCTGTTATAGAAGGGAGGGCCAGAACAGTAGTCTGTTATAGAAGGGAGGGCCAGAACAGTAGTCTAATGTTATAGAAGGGAGGGCCAAAACAGTAGTCTAATGTTATAGAAGGGAAGGCCAGAACAGTAGTCTAATGTTATAGAAGGGAGGGTCAGAACAGTAGTCTAATGTTATAGAAGGGAGGGCCAGAACAGTAGTCTAATGTTATAGAAGGGAGGGCCAGAACAGTAGTCTGTTATAGAAGGGAGGGTCAGAACAGTAGTCTAATGTTATAGAAGGGAGGGCCAGAACAGTAGTCTGTTATAGAAGGGAGGGCCAGAACAGTAGTCTAATGTTATAGAAGGGAGGGCCAGAACAGTAGTCTGTTATAGAAGGGAGGGCCAGAACAGTAGTCTAATGTTATAGAAGGGAGGGCCAGAACAGTAGTCTGTTATAGAAGGGAGGGCCAGAACAGTAGTCTGTTATAGAAGGGAGGGTCAGAACAGTAGTCTAATGTTATAGAAGGGAGGGCCAGAACAGTAGTCTAATGTTATAGATGGGAGGGCCAGAACAGTAGTCTAATGTTATAGAAGGGAGGGCCAGAACAGTAGTGTAATGTTATAGAAGGGAGGGCCAGAACAGTAGTCTAATGTTATAGAAGGGAGGGCCAGAACAGTAGTCTAATGTTATAGAAGGGAGGGCCAGAACAGTAGTCTGTTATAGAAGGGAGGGCCAGAACAGTAGTCTGTTATAGAAGGGAGGGCCAGAACAGTAGTCTGTTATAGAAGGGAGGGCCAGAACAGTAGTCTGTTATAGAAGGGAAGGCCAGAACAGTAGTCTAATGTTATAGAAGGGAGAGCCAGAACAGTAGTCTAATGTTATAGAAGGGAGGGCCAGAACAGTAGTCTGTTATAGAAGGGAGGGCCAGAACAGTAAATAAATAATAGGTCATTTAGCAGACGCTCTTATCCAGAGCAACTTACAGGAGCAATTAGGGTTAAGTGCCTTGCTCAAGGGCACATCGACAGATTTTTCACCTAGTCGGCTTGGGGATTAGAACTAGCGACCTTTCTGTTACTGGCACAATGCTCTTAACCACTAAGCTACCTGCCGCCCAGTAGTCTAATGTTATAGAAGGGAGGGCCAGAACAGTAGTCTAATGTTATAGAAGGGAGGGCCAGAACAGTAGTCTGTTATAGAAGGGAGGGTCAGAACAGTAGTCTAATGTTATAGAAGGGAGGGCCAGAACAGTAGTCTAATGTTATAGATGGGAGGGCCGGAACAGTAGTCTAATGTTATAGAAGGGAGGGCCAGAACAGTAGTCTGTTATAGAAGGGAGGGTCAGAACAGTAGTCTAATGTTATAGAAGGGAGGGCCAGAACAGTAGTCTAATGTTATAGATGGGAGGGCCAGAACAGTAGTCTAATGTTATAGAAGGGAGGGCCAGAACAGTAGTCTGTTATAGAAGGGAGGGCCAGAACAGTAGTCTAATGTTATAGAAGGGAGGGCCAGAACAGTAGTCTGTTATAGAAGGGAGGGCCAGAACAGTAAATAAATAATAGGTCATTTAGCAGACGCTCTTATCCAGAGCGACTAGGGTTAAGTGCCTTGCTCAAGGGCACATCGACAGATTTTTCACCTAGTCGGCTCGGGGATTAGAACTAGCGACCTTTCGGTTACTGGCACAACGCTCTTAACCACTAAGCTACCTGCCGCCCAGTAGTCTAATGTTATAGAAGGGAGGGCCAGAACAGTAGTCTGTTATAGAAGGGAGGGCCAGAACAGTAGTCTAATGTTATAGAAGGGAGGGCCAGAACAGTAGTCTGTTATAGAAGGGAGGGCCAGAACAGTAGTGTAATGTTATAGAAGGGAGGGCCAGAACAGTAGTCTAATGTTATAGAAGGGAGGGCCAGAACAGTAGTGTAATGTTATAGAAGGGAGGGCCAGAACAGTAGTCTAATGTTATAGAAGGGAGGGCCAGAACAGTAGTGTAATGTTATAGAAGGGAGGGCCAGAACAGTAGTGTAATGTTTGGTGAAGTGGTAAAAGAGGATGATAGCAGTGTTATGTGTGATGATTGTGAGGCGCTATACAAATTCGACAATCACAAGACGGTGACTTCAAAATGACACGTCAAGGGAACTGCACTGTTCAGATGGGTTCAATGGAATAGTAGCCTAACTGAAATATGGACACTGACTGTAGGTCTATAACCTCTCACAAAGCCTAATATAATATTAACTCCTGCCAAATTAAGCATTTCTTGCAGTAAAATGATACACCAAATGTACATTTTGACTAGGGAACAGGAGTGGAGAAATATGATTTATTTCTTTCAGCATCTTGAGAGAAAGAATGCACGGTTAGGGACCGTCTGTGAAGGTGATATATTTCAAAGCTGATTGTATTTCAACCACATAAAATATTAATTCAAGTCGAACTGAAATCTTATCAAAAACATGTTGGGTCGCATTCAATTTCCTTAAAACCAGTCAAACTTTTTTCTTTGCATTTTCTCCCCGGTCCCTAAATGTCTTTGCAGTGTGAGAGAAGCAGATATGAAAGAGAAAACAAACTTTACTGATGTCAACTAGAATAAAGCATTATATTGATTTATTACATTATACTGGTGAGCAAAGGGTTTAATTTAGTATTCTAGGACAACAAGCAATGACAGTGTGTATCTAATTATAGGACAACTGCATGTATCTAATTATAGACAAGTGGACTAACAAACAGCCTACCAAAATGTTGGACATTATAAGCAGAAATATAGGCCTATCTAAAAAGGCCTGTCAAAAAATCATTACGCCATCTCTGACAGTCCAATGCTTTTTCTATATTTGCTGGTTAGGGTCGAGTGCGGGCGATTGTGGATGGGTTATAAGCAATTGCGGGCGGGTGCGGGTGAACAAACATCTGACCCGCGCATCACCATATAGGATGCCCTTGCTATCCATTCCCATAACACCATACTGCCACTCATAATAGAGCCAATCCATTTCCACAGCACTATCACCATAGCACCCTCACTCCCATTATCATCAAATCAAATCAAATCAAATTTTCACAGTATTGTCATAACAAGCAGGATGACCCTGTTAGAAGAGGCATTTCTTTCAGACAGCAGCCTAAGACAGGAAATGGGTGAAATAAGGGCAGCCAAGGCTATAACACAGAAGGAAACATAGAATGGGTGTTTTCTCTCCTTTCACACTCTAAAGTGTGAACCTTTTCTACACCATTCCTGGTTGTGCCTCTGATTTAGTTACTTAAGCAATAAGGCACGAGGGGGTGTGGTATATGGCGAATATACCACGGCTAAGGACTGTTCTTACCCACGACGCAACGCGGAGTGCTTGGATACAGCCCTTAGCCGTGGTATATTTGCTATATACCACAAACCCCTGAGGTGCCTTATTGATATTATAAACTGGTTACAAACATTATTAGAACAGTACAAATAAATGTTTTGTCATACCCGTGGTATACGGTCTGATATACCACGGCTTTTAGCCAAAGCATTCATGGCTCGGACACGGTTTATAATTAGATATAAAACGTCATCTTACTTTAATATAAAATATATTCTCAATTTCATGGACTGTTGGTTAGAACAATTTTTTCGATAGGTAAAAACCATTTAATTGCTCCTCCGAAGAGCAAGATACTTGATTAAATGATCAATCCACTTGTTTAGATTACAGCATATAAATTCCCTTTCATAACTTAATACAATGAAGTTAGTTTTGTGACCCAGTTTTGTGGGTGTGACTGAGTTTATAATGTTACCTTGCCTCAAAGATGAATCACAATAATAATATCTCTCTGACACGCTATACTGTGTAGCTCCATCTCTGTGCTGTGGTGTCTCAATAATGTTTTGTCATATTTTTCCTTAGACGTAAGAGTTCAATTCTCTCCCATCTGTGTATTAATACCATTATATTGAAATATTTTTTACCATTGTTCATCGCAGGATATACAGTGAGGGAAAAAAGTATTTGATGCCCTGCTGATTTTGTACGTTTGCCCACTGACAAAGAAATGATCAGTCTATACTTTTAATGGTAGGTTTATTTGAACAGTGAGAGACAGAGGCTCCCAGGTGTCTTTTAAACAGGTAACGAGCTGAGATTAGGAGCATACTCTTAAAGGGAGTGCTCCTAATCTCAGTTTGTTACCTGTATAAAAGACACCTGTCAACAGAAGCAATCTATCAATCAGATTCCAAACTCTCCACCATGGCCAAGACCAAAGAGCTCTCCAAGGATGTCAGGGACAAGATTGCAGACCTACACAAGGCTGGAATGGGCTACAATACCATCGCCAAGCAGCTTGGTGAGAAGGTGACAACAGTTGAAGCGATTATTCGCAAATGGAAGAAACACAAAATAACTGTCAATCTCCCTCGGCCTGGGGCTCCATGCAAGATCTCACCTCGTGGAGTTGCAATGATCATGAGAACGGTGAGGAATCAGCCCAGAACTACACGGGAGGATCTTGTCAATGATCTCAAGGCAGCTGGGACCATAGTCACCAAGAAAACAATTGGTAACACACTACGCTGTGAAGGACTGAAATCCTGCAGCGCCCACAAGGTCCCCCTGCTCAAGAATGCACATATACAGGGCCGTCTGAAGTTTGCCAATGAACATCTGAATGATTCAGAGGAGAACTGGGTGAAAGTGTTGTGGTCAGATGAGACCAAAATTGAGCTCTTTGGCATCAACTCAAGTCGCCGTGTTTGGAGGAGGAGGAGGAGGAATGCTGCCTATGACCCCAAGAACACCATCCCCACCGTCAAACATGGAGGTGGAAACATTATGCTTTGGGGGTGTTTTTATGCTAAGGGGACAGGACAACTTCACCGCATCAAAGGGACGATGGACGGGGCCATGTACCGTCTAATCTTGGGTGAGAAACTCCTTCCCTCAGCCAGGGCATTGAAAATGGGTCGTGGATGGGTATTCCAGCATGACAATGACCCAAAACACACAGCCAAGGCAACAAAGGAGTGGCTCAAGAAGAGGCACATTAAGGTCCTGGAGTGGCCTAGCCAGTCTCCAGACCTTAATCCCATAGAAAATCTGTGGAGGGAGCTGAAGGTTCGAGTTGCCAAACGTCAGCCTCGAAACCTTAATGACTTGGAGAAGATCTGCAAAGAGGAGTGGGACAAAATCCCTCCTGAGATGTGTGCACACCTGGTGGCCAACTACAAGAAACGTCTGACCTCTGTGATTGCCAACAATGGTTTTGCCACCAAGTACTAAGTCATGTTTTGCAGAGGGGTCAAATACTTATTTCCCTCATTAAAATGCTAATCAATTTATAACATTTTTGACATGCGTTTTTCTGTATTTTTGTTGTTGTTATTCTGTCTCTCACTGTTCAAATAAACCTACCATAAAAATTATAGACTGAACATGTCTTTGTCAGTGGGCAAAGTAACAAAATCAGCAGGGGATCAAATACTTTTTTCCCTCACTGTAAATGGCAAAAATTAGGATCTCAGTTTGAAAAACCCACACATAATTTATCCAATTCACTTTTCCCAAAATTAGAGTGACAGAGATTAGACTGACAGGTCTTGCGTGACCATTCTATTCTGAGAATATCACGGATCCCGAGACCCCCCCCCCCCCCCCCCTACTATTGCTCTCTCTGTCTCTCTTTCGCTCTCTCTCTCTCTCTAGACCCTTTCTCTCTCCAGACTGGATCTTCAAAGGGAAGAGTGAATGAGACGGATGGAACAGGAAGAGGAAGAGTGAATGAGACGGTTGGAACAGGAAGAGGAAGAGTGAATCAGATGGAAGGAGAAGGAGAAAGAGGGGGTCCACAAGGCCACGCTCATTATTCAGACAGACACTCGAGGCCACAGGAAATAGCGCACTTCATTTTTCTTGTCAAACTCCGTCCGGCTTAATGGCGTGTTCAGTTCTTAGGGCCTCAGCTAGTGGAGCGATAAAGGATGGTGTGGCTGGGCCAGACGTAAAGAGAGAGAGAGAGATGATTAGATCAGGACAAAACCCTTCACGATCTCCTTTCTCTATTGTTTCTTTAATGGGTTTTAGTCTCATTTTAGTCATTTAGCAGACGCTCTCATCCACAGCGACTTACAGGCGCAATTAAGGTTAAGTGCTTTGCTCAAGGGCACATCGACCTATTTTTCACCTAGTCGGCTCAGGGAATAGAACCAGCAAACTTTCGATTACTGACCCAACACTCTTAACCGTTAGGCTACCTATCGCTTGCCAGACATGCTTGACAGAGTCATGGTGCTTTGCAATACAGTGGGACTAGAACACCTGAGAGGAGGTAAAGCCCTCTTGAGATAAATATCTTCCAGGGGCCAGAGTATTTCGCAGCTTCACATAAATATGTCATATCATGTAGCAATGGAGAGGGTAAATGTCAATGTTTTCCAACTGAAGAATAAAGTGATGGTTTACGGCGTAGTAACTGCTTTACGGCACAGATGTTTCTATTGTTAATCCTCCTCCGTATTCTTCCCTCATTTCTGTGGAGATTACTGGTATTGGGGTGGGATTATAGACTGTATTACAGATTGTATATCTAGAACCCCATATGCAAAAGCAAACCAGCTCTGTAACATACACTCAATACACAGATGAGGTACTTAGTCCTTTATTTTCTTTGTTTTAACATGTGATGCTTCTGCTATGGAGCTCAAACATTGATGTTAAGCAGTAGTGGAGGTGCTGTTACCACGTTATGGCCGACACACATTCCACATTTTCATTTGATGTGGATGCCGTTAAAATGTATGTTTGAATCTCATCCATGGTATATACTTCATGACGCAGATGATGCAGGAAGCCGTTGGAATCCAGGCCAAAATGGAACACAGGTGTTTGGAATAAGCTCAGTGTCAATAAAGCCTTGTTCCAGCATGTCCTTCCCTGCCTGAGTCCCAAACGGTACCCTATTCCCTACAGTGCACTACTTTTGACCAGGACTCTGGTCAAAAGTAATGAACTATATAGGAAACATGGTACCGTTTGGGACTCAGCCTTTATCTATGGGTATGTACCAGAGTGGCTTCAGCGTTGATCACACAGCCGAGCCCCTTTGTTTGCCTCCTAATTGGGGTAATTTATTGTCCTAACAGGCAGAGCAGCTGTGGCTTTACAGCATCGCACCCATTAAGCCCAGATGCTAAAATGAAAGATACGGACTGAACGTGAAGAATCAACAGACCATAACTCAGATCTGGGTAATAAATGTGACAGCATGAGACCGAGGAATGAGGAGGACCGTGGCGGCTCTTCAAAACATTCCACTGATGTTGGAAACAACAAGCAATGTCTTTATCAACGTAATTCAAAAAGTAATTTCAACACCAGATCTAAGATGACCTGAGAATTATTGTTTCTTATAACTTTTATGATTTTGATTATCGGTCAGAATCAAAGAAGGGACCAGACATCTCTACACAGAGTCGAGGACACTTCACGTCTAAGGTTAGACGGATTATGAGTAAAATACAAAAAAGTTCTCATGATAGATTTGTCTTGATTACATTTTTATTTTTCACAAAATGGCAGTGGCGGTAAGGATCAGGTGTATTGGAGAATCGGAGAGGAATGTGGGACATAACAGGAGGAAATCAGGTCACCATGGACATTCCTCCAGGGCATAGATAACCTCCACATGCTGTGATTGGCCTGCCTCTCCTCTCTCCCAGTCTGAGCCCTGTAGATGAAGTGCGCTGGGAACACAGATACAGTAACATGGCACCTTAAGGCTCAGCTCAGCTCACAGATGATGACTACTTTAAGAGAGAGTTTGTTTCCTTGTCATGTGACCCCAAAGGAAAATAACAAACAAGGATCTCATCGTTTTGATGACGTCTGGAGAGAGTTTGTACTGTTCCTATCTGGCTCAAAGGAGCATGATAACAGAGGTTGAGTCTGAGAAAGTACGCCGTTGTACACATTTTCATGGTGTCACAAATCAAACAGTCCAAATGGTTCACCCAATATGGCTGCCAGTCCACATAACATGAGTGAGTGATCTGCCTGGGAATATATTCATTTTAATTATATGGTTCCGCTGGGTCCAAGGTAGTGTGCAGGTGAATGGCAAAGTGAGACACGTGAGCATGCTAGTACCTGGGTCATACGAGAGCAGCACTAAAACATGCAGCACCTTGATAGACTGAGCAATACGCCAGAGATGAAAGAAGTTCATGCATTCCTACAAAGAGTACCTCCTCCCTCCGTCCTCCATTAGAATACCAGCTCTGTCTGGCGCTCCCCTGAATCCCATGACCTTCTCCATCCCACCACTGACTTAAACCCTCAATACAAAACGAGTGCTTGTCTGTCTTGTTCCTCCCTGTAACCTCTCTCTGTCTCTCTCTCTCTCTCTCTCTCTCTCTGTCTCTCTCTTTCTCTCTCTCTGTCACTCTCTCTCTCTCTCGGCCCCTCTCTCTGTGTGTCACTCTCTCTCTCTCTCGGCCCCTCTCTCTGTGTGTCACTCGCTCTCTGTCCCTCTCTCTCTCGCTCTCTCTCTCGGCCCTTCTCTCTCTGTGTGTCACTCTCTCTCTCTCTCGGCCCCCCTCTCTGTGTGTCACTCTCTCTCTCTCTCGGCCCCTCTCTCTGTGTGTCACTCGCTCTCTGTCCCTCTCTCTCTCGCTCTCTCTCTCGGCCCTTCTCTCTCTGTGTGTCACTCTCTCTCTCTCTCGGCCCCTCTCTCTGTGTGTCACTCGCTCTCTGTCCCTCTCTCTCTCGCTCTCTCTCTCGGCCCTTCTCTCTCTGTGTGTCACTCTCTCTCTCTCTCGGCCCCTCTCTCTGTGTGTCACTCTCTCTCGGTCCCTCTCTCTCACTCTCTCGCTCTCTCTCGCTTTCTCTCTCTCTCTCACTCTCTTCAGGGGGAATTGTGATATCAGCAGCCTGATGGGGAGCAGAAATGTGTGTTTTATGAGGAGAACGAATGGCTCTGAACCCAATTATCTTTCTTTGTTAAATAAAACTCCACCGGCCCTCATTTCAACATGCAGCCCCCCCTCTGCTGTTTTTACAGTACAAAGTGATTACAGATTTAATTAGCTGAGGACCTTGCTTCAGGGAGACTCATGAATCCATATTGATATTTCTACAGAATGTGGAGACAGGGCCTCATCCTCATGATGAGCAACAGAGACGCTACTGCATAAAATAATTAAGGGGGATGAAGTGATGATTTGCAACAAACTCTACTGTTTACTTTTTCCCCTGAGGCTAATATTTTTATTGTTCTATGAGGCTGAGCAGCATGGCTGAATTATGCAGAGCATGGCAGCAGCAATCAATGCTGTCTCACTGTGAGTAGCTTGGATTAAAAGAGGCCTGCTGTCAGGAGAGCAGCATTTCTGTTATTGACATTAGAGAATATTCCACCACTAATCTGGTAGAAATGAATTAAGTGTTCTGAGACCCTCAGCCCCATTTGGAGAGTGGAATGTAATTTGGATTTAATGGTGCAATTTGCCTGCCTAACTTGGTCACTTTGTTTGATGCTGTCACGACTTCCGCCGAGGCTGCCTCCCCTCCTTGTTTGGGCAGGTTTCGACGTTCGTCGTCACCGGCTTATTAGCTACTGCCGATCCCATTCTCATCACTCCACTTGTCTTGTCTTGTCAATCACACACACCTGGTGCTCATTCCCCTAATTAGTATGTGTATAAGTGTTCTCTCTGTTCCCCTTGTCTTTGTGAGTGATTGTTTATTGTGAGAGCAGGTAGCTTGGTTGAGCTACTCTTCTATTGTACTTGCCAAGGTGGAATATTTTCCCTTGTTATAGTTTCGTTTTCACGCTGGGAGCGTTTGATTTATGTAAACGGAATAAACTCTGGACTTCGGTGTTTTACCTCCTGCGCCTGACTCCTTCATTCACACCTCATCACAGAATGACTCACCCGCTGAGTCATTCTGTGCCTGGAGTTGTGGCAAGGGTCCAGGAGCATTCCTCGATGCTGGCCAGCTTGGGGGAAGCGATGGATCGGGTTCTTCAGGTAGTAGAACGCCTGGAGAGGAGAGGACCCGATCTATCGAGACCAGCTGGTCCACCGGATCCAGCCACCTACACCCCAGCCCCTGGAGGGATCGAGATATCCCGGCCACCGGCGTTTGATGGGACGGCAGCGCGATGTAAGGGATTTATGCTCCAACTCGAGCTGTATTTCTCCAGCATCAGGCCGGCACCACTGGAGCGGGAGAAGGTATCCGACCTCGTTTCCTGCCTTTGTGGGAGAGCCCTGGAGTGGGCCAATGTGGTGTGGAACGAGGGAAGTGCCGCGTTGGAGGACTACGGGGAGTTTGCTCGCCTCTTTCGGGACGTTTTCGATCACCCGCCTGAGGGTCGAGAGGCGGGCGAACGACTGGTCCATCTGAGGTAGGGGACAAGGACCGCACAGTACTACGCGCTGGAGTTCCGGACGCTGGCAGCGGGGTCCGGGTGGAACGAGCGGGCCCTGATCGACCATTTCCGGTGCCACCTAAGGGAGGATGTTCGACGGGAGCTAGCCTGCCGTGATGCCATGCTATCGTTCTCCCAACTGGTGGACATGGCCATCCAGCTGGACAATCTGCTGGCAGCCAGAGGACGTCCTGGTAGGGGTCTGCCCGTTCCCACTCCGGACGACCCTGACCCTGAGCAGATGGAGCTGGGGGGAGCCGCCGGTCGAGAGAGCGCAGGAGGACAGCGACAGTGCCACTCTGGTGGCACGAAGGGACAATCCACCTCATGTCGCAGTCAACGTTCTTTTGGGGCTGGAGGCGGTAGGCAGGGTACTCACGCATCACCCCAGGTAACGAACACCCAAACTTGTTCAGAGCCCTTTGCGGCACACTGTACCCTATCTATCTCCTTTCCCGATCACCTGGTAGTTTCCCAGTGTAAGGCGCTAGTCGATTCAGGCGCAGCTGGGAACTTTATGGACAGGGCATTTGCACGCCGTCAAGGCATTTCATTGGTTCCCCTATCCATTCCACTCCCCATCAGAGCACTTGATAGTCGACCATTAGGGTCTGGGTTGGTTAAGAAGGTTACTGTACCAGTCACCATGATTACACAGGAGACGCATGTTGAGCAGATCACTTTTTTGATTATTGAGTCTCCTGCTTACCCTGTAATCTTAGGTATTCCGTGGTTAGCCCTTCACAACCCCAATTTTTCATGGCGCAGAGGGTTCTTACGGGGTGGTCGCGTGAGTGTCCAGGTAGGTGTTCAGGTGTTTCTGTTGGTGCGACCACGGTGGAAAGTCCAGACGGTACTCCCACTGTGCGCATTCCCCCCGAATACCATGATCTGGCGCTCGCGTTTTCAAAGACGCAAGCGACTAAATTACCACCTCATCGGGAGGGGGATTGCGCGATAAACCTTTGGGTAGACGCTGTACCTCCCAGGAGTCATGTGTATCCCCTGTCGCAGGCTGAAACGGAGGCTATGGAGACATACGTCACTGAGTCCCTGCGCCAGGGGTATATACGTCCCTCTACTTCACCTGCTTCCTCGAGTTTCTTCTTTGTGAAGAAGAAAGATGGCGGTTTACGCCCGTGCATTGATTATCGACCACTGAATAAGGTGACGGTACGATTTAGTTATCCTCTTCCCCTCATTCCTTCAGTGATTGAGTCAATGCATGGGGCCCGTTTTTTCACAAAATTTGACCTCAGGAGTGCCTACAACCTGGTGCGTATTCGGGATGGGGATGAGTGGAAAACAGCATTCAGTACAACCTCGGGGCATTATGAATACCTGGTGATGCCCTACGGTTTGATGAATGCTCCATCCATTTTCCAGTGCTTTGTGAACGAGGTGTTTCGGGACATGTTTGGTTGCGGTGTGGTGGTCTACATCGATGACATCCTGGTGTATTCCTCTACGCACACCGAGCATGTGTCCCTGGTTTGCAAAGTACTGATCCAACTGCTGGAAAATGATCTTTATGCCAAGGCAGAGAAGTGTGACTGCTTGAAAAACTCTAATCTCCTTCCTCGGATACCGCATTACTACCACAGGTGTGGAGATGGAGGGAGATCGCATTTCAGCCGTGCGTAATTGGCCGACTCCAACCACAGTGAAGGAGGTGCAGCGCTTCCTTGGCTTTGCCAACTACTATCAGAGGTTTATTCGGGGCTTTGGCAAGGTCGCAGCTCCCATTACCTCTTTGTTGAAGGGTGGGCCGTCCCGGCTCCGCTGGTCTGCTGAGGCTGATTTGGCCTTCAGTAGATTGCGGGGTCTGTTCACCTCCGCCCCGGTACTGGCTCACCCCGATCCATCACTACCGTTCGTAGTGGAGGTGGATGCGTCCGAGGTAGGGATAGGCGCTGTCTTATCCCAACGCTCGGGCACGCCACCCAAGCACTGCCCCTGTGCCTTCTTTTCGAAGAAGCTCAGCTCGGCAGAGCAGAACTATGGCGTTGGTGATCGGGAGCTGCTACCTGTTGTCCGAGCTTTGATAGTGTGGAGGCATTGGCTCGAAGGGGCGAAACACCATTTCCTCGTCTGGACAGACCACCGTAACCTGGAGTACATTCGGGCAGCGAGGAGGCTAAATCCTCGCCAGGCCAGGTGGGCCCTCTTCTTCACCCGGTTTGATTTCACACTCCCATACATTCCGGGTACGAAGAACGTGAAGGCAGACGCACTGTCTCGGCTGTATGACACAGAGGAGAGGCCAAGAGACAACACCCCCATACTCCCGGCCTCCTGCATTGTGGCACCGGTAGTATGGACGGGGATATAGCGCAGGCATTACGCACAGTTCCATCTCCACCGCAGTGTCCAGCTGGGCTGCAGTACATGCCTGCGCTTATCCGTGATCGTCGTCTGATCTACTGGCCACACACGTCACCCTCCTCTGGTCATCCAGGTATCGGTCGTACAATGCGCTGCCTGACCGAGAACTACTGGTGGCCTACCTTGGCTAAGGACGTGAGTGTGTATGTTTCCTCCTGCTCAGTGTGCACCCAGAGTAAGGCACCTAGGCACCTCCCAGCGGGTAAGCTACAACCTTTACCAGTTCCACAATGACCATGGTCTCACCTGAGTATTGATTTTCTTACTGATCTTCCCCTCTCCCAAGGTAACACCACTATCCTGGTCGTTGTGGATCGCTTTTCGAAGTCCTGCCGCCTCCTTCCTCTGCCCGGTCTCCCCACGGCCCTACAAACTGCGGAGGCTCTGTTTACTCACGTCTTCCGGCACTTCTGGCACCGTGGCACCAGAGCTAGACCGAGGCTACTGCAGTGGATGACTGGTTTCGGCGCGCGGAGGAGAATTGGGACGCTGCCCACGTTCACCTCCAGCGCGCCGTGTGTCGTTAGAAGGCAAATGCTGACCGCCACCGCAGGGAGGCTCCAGTTTTCGTACCGGGGGATCGGGTCTGGCACTCGACCCGGAATCTACCCCTCTGCCTGCCCTGCCGGAAGCTGAGCCCGCGGTTTGTGGGGCCGTTTAAAGTCCTGAGGAGGATAAACGAGGTTACTTACAGGTTGTTACCCCTGATTACTGTATTAACCCCTCGTTTCATGTGTCTCTCCTCAGGCCGGTGGTAGCTGGTCCACTCAAGGAGTCGGAGGTGCGGGAGGTTCCTCCACCTCCTCTGGACATCGAGGGGGCCCCCGCGTACTCGGTCCGTTCCATATTGGATTTGAGGCGTCGGGTGGGGGGCCTTCAGTATCTCGTGGAGTGGGAGGGGTACGGTCCGGAGGAACGGTGCTGGGTCCCAAGGAGGGACATCCTCGATCCCTCCCTGTTGAGGGATTTCCACCGTTGCCATCCGACTCGCCCTGCTCCGCGTCCCCCTGGCCGTCCTCGAGGCCGGGGTCGGCGCACTGCTGGAGCCGCGCGTCAAGGGTGGGTTACTGTCACGACTTCCGCCGAGGCTGCCTCCCCTCCTTGTTCGGGCAGGTTTCGGCGTTCGTCGTCACCGCCTTACTAGCTACTGCCGATCCCATTCTCATCACTCCACTTGTCTTGTCTTGTCAATCACACACACCTGGTGCTCATACCCCTAATTAGTATGTGTATAAGTTCTGTTCCCCTTGTCTTTGTGAGTGATTGTTTATTGTGAGAGCGAGTAGCTCGGTTGAGCTACTCTTCTATTGTACTTGCCTAGGTGGAATATTTTCCATTGTATTAGTTTCGTTTTCACGCTGGGAGCGTCTGATTTATGTAAACGGAATAAACTCTGGACTTCGGTGTTTTACCTCCTGCGCCTGACTCCTTCATTCACACCTCGTCACAGATGCATCAGTTTTTACCATTTGGAATAACATTAATAATAGCATTGTGGTCATGAAGGTATATAATCCTATACTCTTGAGGGTCCTAGGGTCTCCACCGAGCTAAGTAAATCTGATTTTAGTATTAAAGCACCGTATTACTGGAACAAAATTCAAAATACATTTAATCTTGATGTTTTTGTGCCGATCGGGCAATTTAAAGTATTTACTGGGGACTTGTTTGTGGAGGAATATAAATGTTTTTCTGGGTGATTTGTGAAGTTTTATTTGCGCTTCCAATGACTGTGTTTTTGTATTTTAATGTGTATCTACATATACACTACCAGTCAAAAGTTTGGACACACCTACTCATTCAAGGGTTTTTCTTTATTTTAAAAATTTTTTACGTTGTAGAATAATAGTGAAGACATCGAAACTATGAAATAACACATATGAAATACTGTAGTAACCAAAAAAGTGTTAAACAAATCTAAATATATTTTATATTTGAGATTCTTCAAATAGCCACCCTTTGCCTTGATGACAGCTTTGCACACTCTTGGCATTCTCTCAACCAGCTTCACCTGGAATGCTTTTCCAGCAGTCTTGAAGGAGTTCCCACATATGCTGAGCACTTGTTGGCTGCTTTTCCTTCACTCATCCCAAACCATCTCACTTGGGTTGAGGTCAGGGGATTCTGGAGGCCAGGTCATTTGATGCACCACTCCATCACTCTCCTTTTTGGTAAAATAGCCCTTACACAGCCTGGAGGTGTGTTGGGTCATTGTCCTGTTGAAAAACAAATGATAGTCCCACTAAGCCCAAACCAGATGTGATGGCGAATCGCTGCAGAATGCTGTGGTAGCTATGCTGGTTAAGTGTGCCTTGAATTCTAAATAAATCAGACAGTCACCAGCAAAATACCCCCACACCATAACACTTCCTCCTCCATGCTTTACGGTGGGAAAAAAACATGCGGAGATCATCCGTTCACCCACACCGCATCTCACAAAGACACAGCGGTAGGAACCAAAAATCTCCAATTTGGACCCCAGACCAAAGGACAATTTTCCACCGGTCTAATGTCCATTGCTCGTGTTTCTTGGCCAAAGCAAGTCTCTTCTTCTTATTGGTGTCCTTTAGTGGTTTCTTTGCAGCAATTCGACCATAAAGGCCTGATTCACACAGTCTCCTCTGACCAGTTGATGTTGAGATGTGTCTGTGACTTGAACTCTGTAAAGCATTTATTTGGGCTGCAATTTCTGAGGCTGGTAACTCTAATTAACTTATCCTTTGCAGCAGATGTGACTCTTCCATGCATGTGGCGGTCCTCATGAGAGCTAGTTTCATCATAGCGCTTGATGGTTTTGCGACTGCACTTGAAGAAACTTTAAACATTCTTGAAATGTTCCATATTGACTGACCTTCATGTCTTAAAGTAATGATGTAATGTTGTTTCTCTTTGCATATTTGAGCTGTTCTTGCCATAATATGGACTTGGTCTTTTACCAAATAGGGCTATCTTCTGTATACCCCACCTACCTTGTCACAACACAACTGATTGGCTCAAACGCATTAAGAAGGAAAGAAATTCCACAAATTAACTTTTAACAAGGCACAACTGTTAATTGAAATGCATTCCAGGTGACTACCTCATGAAGCTTGTTGAGAGAATGCCAAGAGTGTGCAAAGCTGTCATCACGGCAAAGGGTGGCTATTTGAAGAATCTCAAATATAAAATATATTTTGATTTGTTTAACACTTTTTTGGTTACTACATGATTCCATATGTGTTTATTTCATAGTTTTAATGTCTTCACTATTATTCTACAATGTAGAAAACAGTTAAAAAAATTAAGAAAAACCCTTGAATGAGTAGGTGTGTCCAAACTTTTGACTGGTAGTGTATATACAGGGAGTACCAGTACCAGATCAATGTGGAGCTTTATACAGGGATTACCAGTACCAGATCAATGTGGAGCTTTATACAGCGAGTACCAGTACTAGATCAATGTGGAGCTATGTACAGGGAGTACCAGTACCAGATCAATGTGGAGCTATATACAGGGAGTACCAGTACTACATCAATGTGGAGTTATATACAGGGAGTACCAGTACCAGATCAATGTGCAGGGGTATGAGGTATTTGAGGTACAGTGGGGAGAACAAGTATTTGATACACTGCAGATTTTGCAGGTTTTCCTACTTACAAAGCATGTAGAGGTCTGTCATTTTTATCATAGGTACACTTCAACTGTGAGAGACGGAATCTAAAACAAAAATCCAGAAAATCACATTGTATGATTTTTAAGTAATTAATTTGCATTTTATTGCATGACATAAGTATTTGATACATCAGAAAAGCAGAACTTAATATTTGGTACAGAAACCTTTGTTTGCAATTACAGAGATCATACGTTTCCTGTAGGTCTTGACCAGGTTTGCACACACTGCAGCAGGAATTTTGGCCCACTCCTCCATACAGACCTTCTCCAGATCCTTCAGGTTTCGGGGCTGTCACTGGGCAATACGGACTTTCAGCTCCCTCCAAATATTTTCTATTGGGTTCAGGTCTGGAGACTGGCTAGGCCACTCCAGGACCTTGAGATGCTTCTTATCGAGCCACTCCTTAGTTGCCCTGGCTGTGTGTTTCGGGTCGTTGTCATGCTGGAAGACCCAGCCACGACCCATCTTCAATGCTCTTACTGAGGGAAGGAGGTTTTTGGCCAAGATCTCGTGATACATGGCCCCATCCATCCTCCCCTCAATACGGTGCAGTCGTCCTGTCCCCTTTGCAGAAAAGCATCCCCAAAGAATTACGTTTCCACCTCCATACTTCACGGTTGGGATGGTGTTCTTGGGGTTGTACTCATCCTTCTTCTTCCTCCAAACACGGCGAGTGGAGTTTAGACCAAAAAGCTATATTTTTGTCTCATCAGACCACATGACCTTCTCCCATTCCTCCTCTGGATCATCCAGATGGTCATTGGCAAACTTCAGACGGGCCTGGACATGCGCTGGCTTGAGCAGGGGGACCTTGCGTGCGCTGCAGGATTTTAATCCATGACGGCGTAGTGTGTTACTAATGGTTTTCTTTGAGACTGTGGTCCCAGCTCTCTTCAGGTCATTAACCAGGTCCTGCCGTGTAGTTCTGGGCTGAACCCTCACCTTCCTCATGATCATTGATGCCCCACGAGGTGAGATCTTGCATGGAGCCCCAGACCGAGGGTGATTGACCGTCATCTTGAACTTCTTCCATTTTCTAATAATTGCGCCAACAGTTGTTGCCTTCTCACCAAGCTGCTTGCCTATTGTCCTGTAGCCCATCCCAGCCTTGTGCAGGTCTATAATTTTATCCCTGATGTCCTTACACAGCTCTCTGGTCTTGGCCGTTGTGGAGAGGTTGGAGCCTGTTTGATTGAGTGTGTGGACAGGTGTATTTTATACAGGTAACGAGTTCAAACAGGTGCAGTTAATACAGGTAATGAGTGGAGAACAGGAGGGCTTCTTAAAGAAAAACTAACAGGTCTGTGAGAGCCGGAATTCTTACTGGTTGGTAGGTGATCAAATACTTATGTCATGCAATAAAATGCAAATTAATTACTTAAAAATCATACAATGTGATTTTCTGGATTTTTGTTTTAGATTCCGTCTCTCATAGTTGAAGTGTACCTATGATAAAAATTACAGACCTCTACATGCTTTGTAAGTAGGAAAACCTGCAAAATCGGCAGTGTATCAAATACTTGTTCTCCCCACTGTAGATATGTACATGAAGGCAGGGTAAAGTGACTAGGCGTCAGGATAGATAATAATAAGGTATTTAAGGTAGATGTGTACATGAAGGCAGGGTAAAGTGACTAGGCTTCAGAATAGATACTATCCTGTATACTGTATCTAGACACTGAATTGTACGTGGTACTCTTACTTCACACATCACAGTTACGAACAGTCACGACGACATACTGTATAACTGTAGGCAACCAACAACTACTATACATGTCAAGAGTACAGTGTTCCACTGGAGTGTTGTGATGAACAGTAGGAGATGAAGATGAGTATGGAAGTGTCAAGTGGAGCTTGTCAAACCCCACTCATGTATGAATATTTCACTAGCATCACACACGCGCCCACACGCCTTCACATAGACACACACACACACACCACAAACCAGCCATCCTCCCCTCCTTTCCCCCGGCTCAGAGAAGAAAGAGGCCCCCCGACGGATACCTGTCTCCTGCTTCATCTCACAGCCCAAATTTCAGATGGCATGAATGACAGGAGGAGCTCTCCAGTGCTGACAGCGCTGCCTTGCGGGGAAACTGGAGCGGTCTCATAGGAGGAGCTCTCCAGTGCTGACAGCGCTGCCTTGCGGGGAAACTGGAGCTTTCGCCCACATCACAGTGCTGCCAGGCTCCAGGCTACGCCCATGACAGACACACACAGAAACAAATACCACACAAACGAGTAGTACACACTCACTCAATCACTCACAAACACGCATGGACGCATAGGCAAAGAAACATTCAGCAAACAAACACACTTAAGCATGCACACACATACTATATGTGCACACACACACACAAGGGCACACAAACAGTCGGCACACACAAATATCACACGAGTACATACAGTAGAGAGCGCACACACACACACACACACACACACACACGTATTTATTTATTTATTTATTTTTTTGGGGTGGGGACATACACACACACACACACACACACACACACACACACACACACACACACGTACACATACACACACACACACACACACACACACACACAGGTAAACAAGCACCAAGGACGCAGCAATACCCCAAACATATAGAATAGCACACACACACACACACACACACACACACACACACACACACACACACACACACACACAGGAGCAGAGTTTTTTTGTATAATGTGTCTCCTGACAGTTGTCAAGGTGGTAAAGTACCGCTCCCTTTACAGACAGCCACATCTCTCACAGGAAACATAGATATTCATGGAGCTACTAGGTATTTCCTCTACCACATGACAGATCATAATGTGGTTATAGAAGCCAGGGAAATCCTACAAGATAATACTGTATACGTCCCCGTCTCACGGTCAGCCATTTCCTTACATTACACAGAATTTCCTGTTTCCCATTTAGTTGTATTTCGTATGTTAAATGTGGTGATTTAAAGATTGTAATTAAGGCTGGCACAGTTACCGTATAACCGACGATTATGGATGAAGACCATAATGAAAATAAAATAAACTGCATGAATAGCTGACTGAAGACGGGACAGCCGGGCATTTGTGTGTTTGTGGTTGAGTTCGTTTCCGCGGTTACATGGACTCTTTACAACATGATGAAACGTTGTTTCTCCATGCTGAAACAAGCAAGGTGTTGTAGCAAATTAGTCTTTGGTTGCCTAGGTAACACCCCCTTTCTGCAGCAGCACATGCAGTCAGGAGCTATTCAAATGATTATAACGGTGACCGCGGTCATTTGGCTGACCAATAACCGTCATCCACAATTCCATGACCATCACAGCCCTAATTGTAATGCAGTATTGATCAACATACAGTATATATTTTAAAACCTACATTTAATGAACCACAGTATAGAGACCAGGGAGTGGGTCACTAAGATAGTAAATCCATCCTGAAGTACTTACTTTTACTGCTTATCCTATGGGCCATTATAGAAGGGCTCTCCTCTCTCTCACAGGTCAAAGTGTCGATGCTGGAAAAGGGAAAAAGAAACATTTGGCTGTTAAATCACTGTGGTAAGAAAACCCACACAGACTCAGTAAACACACAGCAAAACACTAGTGTGTGGTGGTGCGAAAGAAAGAGAGAGGGAGAGAAAGAGCGAGAGAAGAGAGAAAGAGTGAGAGACATTGATTTTCCCCCACCCCAAAGTGCCAGTTCATCATTCCGTGAGTCACTCTCTATCGATCCCTCGCCTTTAGTTTGTTTGTAATTTTGGGGGCTTAAAGCTGGTCGCTATGATAGATCCCTCTGTACGCCATTCGTCTCCTACATGAAGAATGGACAGATCAAAGGATGTGTGGAAATGACCTCATTTTCAGAGTTGTTTATTCTTCCCTTCGGTTGGTCTTTTAGCCTTGTTTTTTTATTTTTTTTATTTTGTTATTAAACCTTTATTTAACCAGACAAATCAGTTAAGAACAAATATCTAAGCTCTGTCCAACCTTTTTAAATGGTGCTTTAGCTGAGTAAGAAACCTGGTATGCAACCATACAGTAATAACTCAGGCAGAATGAGTATAACCCCAGCAAACCAGGAACATTCGCAGGACATTAGCTAACATTCCCATTAAGTTCTAGTTACGGTTTTTAACTAACATTTAAGATGATAACATTCCAAAAACATTCAAATAATAATATGCTGTGCACAACATCTATAACAACCACCACAGAACATTCCCCTAAGGTTCTTATTAGGTTTCCAGGTACTGTAATAACAAAATGTGTTCTGGGAACGTTCTTGCAACATCTGGTGAATGCTTTATACAATCATTGTACAATCATCAGTACACGTTGTACAACTGGACAGTTTCTGTGTTATTAGGACTTTTTGGGCAACCTAATGAACTGGAAATGTTCACAGAACCAATTTTGGTTTGCTGGGACTGCTTAAGAAAATTGGAATCATCTTTGTAAAATAAAACTGTAAGTGCATGCCTAGACCAAGATCATTCATGGTAACAAAACCGATTTACTTCACATTCTCCTTTTGAGTGGATTAAATTATGTCTGATGGTTAGGAGATATATCTTTCCCACTTTCAATATTCCCGACCATTGAGAAATAGAACATACCTTTAACTATCCATTTTGGTTTAGCCTGTGTTAATGCATTTTACTCTTATCCCTCCCCCCATCCTCAAGTCTATCCTGATGTCCATTCAGTGAGCAGTTGGAGAGACGTTGGGTTTTCGTGAAAGCTGCCATCCACCCACACACAACCTCCATCTGCCTCATCTCCCTCCCTACCTCCCAACCCATACACACCGTGGACCTGCCTTCCCTTCCTGGAGCCTGAGAGCATCACATTGTGACCTAGCACCACCTCTCCAGATGCTAAAAGATACCCTAAGGTTATCATGTGATGTATGACAAAGCTTAGATTACAGTACAGAGATCACGAAAGGAAGGAAGATCCCTGTACAGGAGAACCCAACAAATACAAACATTGGCTGCTGCTAGCTTCAGTATCTCTTATCTCTCTCCTTTTAGGCCTGTATTGAAACTGTTAGTTTCTGATGAATATGAGCGACAACCAGTGTATGATCATGGAGGTCATCCAATAAGTCAATGGAGAAGTGTAACTCCCAGGGCAGCCATTTCTCCCAGCCGGCACAGCCCTAACTCAGCCCTAACAGCCCTAACTCCCCAGGTTTTAGAACGTAATTTGTGCCTAATGGCCACACTCATTAGTGGCATCTCCAAAACACACTCTGGTCATTACCGAGCACATTTGCAGTTTAGGCTTCATGCCGGCATTGTCACTTTAAGTCATCCGTCACGTTCCCTGGCAGTTGGCACCACAAATGAACAAAAAGCGCAAATCATATCATTTTCTGTGACTATCGTTATCTGCTTACAATGCCAGCCAGCTTGTTTTGACATGGCTGGTTTATCAGTGTAGCGAGAAACCTGGTTTGAAACGACATCCATCATGTCGACTCGACGCTGCCGAGGGAGGCCACTTGAAGACCACATAGTAGTAGGCAGGCGGAGGTGCAGTGTGTCTAAGAATGGTGCACTTTACCTTGGCTTGGTAAACCTCTAGTGTATGGAGAGAGAAGGAGATAAACAGTAGGACAGAGTGCTGAGAGAGAGAGGGATAGTTGGAGAAAGAGAAAGAGTGGGATAGTAGGAGACAATAGCACTGGGCTATCTTTCTCTTACATAACTTGTACTGCTGTCAGATACAGACCAAAGTTACCAGGGGTTTTTCTGGATCAAAAAAAGGCTTAGGTGGTGGGTGTGGCAGGGGGCATGGCAGGGGCGCAGTCGGACTGTGGCTGAATTTTTATAGAACATTTTAGAGGCCTCCATCTTGGTGGTGTAGAGACATTTTTGAATTTGCCTTGCAAACTTTGCAGTTTTCTTGGAATTTTATGCATTTTGCCATGGTTAATGCTGTGTTCTTTTGCTCAAACATAATAAAATCTATAATGCTAAATCCATAGTTTTTTGGAATTTTCAATTCTCACTAACTGTCTAGCTTTATTTTGCTGATTGTTAGTTCTCAAATATTATATTATAAAAAATATATAGCTCCATTATCTTTTCTACATACATGATATCTGGTTTAGTCATTTAAGTTTACACTGAAAATAATTTACCATCCCGAAAATACATTAAAAAATTTATATATATATATATATATATATATATATATATATACAGTGAGGGAAAAAAGTATTTGATCCCCTGCTGATTTTGTACGTTTGCCCACTGACAAAGACATGATCAGTCTATAATTTTAATGGTAGGTTTATTTGAACAGTGAGAGACAGAATAACAACAAAAAAATCCGGAAAAACGCATGTCAAAAATGTTATAAATTGATTTGCATTTTAATGAGGGAAATAAGTATTTGACCCCTCTGCAAAACATGACTTAGTACTTGGTGGCAAAACCCTTGTTGGCAATCACAGAGGTCAGACGTTTCTTGTAGTTGGCCACCAGGTTTGCACACATCTCAGGAGGGATTTTGTCCCACTCCTCTTTGCAGATCTTCTCCAAGTCATTAAGGTTTCAAGGCTGACGTTTGGCAACTCGAACCTTCAGCTCCCTCCACAGATTTTCTATGGGATTAAGGTCTGGAGACTAGCTAGGCCACTCCAGGACCTTAATGTGCTTCTTCTTGAGCCACTCCTTTGTTGCCTTGGCCGTGTGTTTTGGGTCATTGTCATGCTGGAATACCCATCCACGACCCATTTTCAATGCCCTGGCTGAGGGAAGGAGGTTCTCACCCAAGATTTGGCCCCGTCCATCGTCCCTTTGATGCGGTGAAGTTGTCCTGTCCCCTTAGCAGAAAAACACCCCCAAAGCATAATGTTTCCACCTCCATGTTTGACGGTGGGGATGGTGTTCTTGGGGTCATAGGCAGCATTCCTCCTCCTCCAAACACGGCGAGTTGAGGTGATGCCAAAGAGCTTGATTTTGGTCTCATCTGACCACAACACTTTCACCCAGTTCTCCTCTGAATCATTCAGATGTTAATTGGCAAACTTCAGACGGTCCTGTATATGTGCTTTCTTGAGCAGGGGGACCTTGCGGGCAGGATTTCAGTCCTTCACGGCGTAGTGTGTTACCAATTGTTTTCTTGGTGACTATGGTCCCAGCTGCCTTGAGATCATTGACAAGATCCTCCCGTGTAGTTCTGGGCTGATTCCTCACCGTTCTCATGATCATTGCAACTCCAAGGGGATGAGATCTTGCATAGAGCCCCAGGCCGAGGGAGATTGACAGGTCTTTTGTGTTTCTTCCATTTGCGAATAATCGCACCAACTGTTGTCACCTTCTCACCAAGCTGCTTAGCGATGGTCTTGTAGCCCATTCCAGCCTTGTGTAGGTCTACAATCTTGTCCCTGACATCCTTGTAGTGCTTTTTGGTCTTGGCCATGGTGGAGAGTTTGGAATCTGATTGATTGATTGCTTCTGTGGACAGGTGCTTTTATACAGGTAACAAACTGAGATTAGGAGCACTCCCTTTAAGAGTGTGCTCCTAATCTCAGCTCGTTACCTGTATAAAAGACACCTGGGAGCCAGAAATCTTTCTGATTGAGAGGGGGTCAAATACTTATTTCCCTCATTAAAATGCAAATCAATTTATAACATTTTTGGCATGTGTTTTTCTGGATTTTTTTGTTGTAATTCTGTCTCACACTGTTCAAATAAACCTACCAATATAGACTGATAATTTCTTTGTCAGTGGGCAAACGTACAAAATCAGCAGGGGATCAAATACTTTTTTCCCTCACTGTATATATATATATATATATATATATATATATATATACACACATTTTTTTATGTCTTTTCGGGATGGTAAATTATTATAAATTATATATATATATATATAAAAACAAATATATATATTTATATATATACTGAAAAAATATATAAACGCAACATGCAACAATTTCAAAGATTTTACTGAGTTACAGTTCATATAAGGAAATCAGTCAATTGAAATAAATAAATGAGTCCTTAATCTATGGATTTGACATGACTGGGAATACAGATGTGCATCTGTTGGTCACAGAAACCTTTTTTTTTTAAGTAGGGGCGTGGATCAGAAAACCAGTCAGTATCTGGTGTGACCACCATTTGCCTCATGCAGCGCGACACATCTCCTTCACATAGAGTTGATCAGGCTGTTGATTACGGCCTGTGGAATGTTGTCTCACTCCTCTTCAATGGCTGTGTGAAGTTGCTGGATATTGGCGGGAACTGGAACACGCTGTTGTATACATTTACGTCATTTAGCTGACGCTTTTATCCAGAGCGACTTACAGTTAGTGCATACATTATTATTTTCATACTGGCCCCCCGTGGGAAACGAACCCACAACCCTGGCGTTGCAAACGCCATGCTCTATCAACTGAGCTACCTCCCTGCCTGCCATTCCCTCCCCTACCCTGGACGACGCTGGGCCAATTGTGCACCGCCCCATTGGTCTCCCGGTTGCGGCCGGCTACAGCAGAGCCTGGATTCGAACCAGGATCTCTAGTGGCACAGCTAGCACTGCGATGCAGTGCCTTAGACCACTGCGCCACTCGGGAGACATTGATCGAGAGCATCCCAAACATGCTCAATGGGTGACATGTCTGGTGGGTATGCAGGCCATAGAAGAACTGGGACATTTTCAGCTTCCAGGAATTGTGTACAGATCCTTGCGACATGGGGCCGTGCAATGTCATGCTGAAACATGAGGTGATGGCGGCGGATGAATGGCACGACAATAGGCCTCAGGATCTCGTCACGGTATCTCTGTGCATTCAAATTGCCATAGATAAAATGCAATTGTGTTTGTTGTCCGTAGCTTATGCCTGCCCATTCCATAACCCCACCGCCACCATGGGGCACTCTGTTCACAAAGTTGACATCAGCAAACCGCTCGCCCACACGATGCCATACACGTGGTCTGCGGTTGCGAGGCCAGTTGGACGTTGCCAAAAAATGTTTTTATCAAAATGCGTTTTTTGGCAGAAATGAACTTTCATGTGCCTTAATAACAAACTTTTATGCCATCTGTAAATACGAATAAAGTTGTTAAATTATGAGCCTAGTCGGTTTATCCACAGAAATAGACAGCAAACTTCCCGCAAGTCATGATTGGCTGAGATAATGAGTGTGCTGGACATTAGTTTCAGATTGGTCTGCAGTGTAGCATCTTGTGTCTATAAAATGAGCTGCTCGTTATGCGTAGATACTCATTTCTACTGCAGTTTTTTCTAAAGATATAACATTTGCCATGGAGAACTGCAAATATGTTGCTACTGTGCTCAATAACATTGCTGCCCTGAATTTATCAGGCGCTATCCACAAACATCAGGGGGAAAAAGTTGTGATGGACTACTTTCTGGAGGACGATCATGCCATGCTGACTCTCTCTGACTCTGAAAATGAATCAGACGATGAGGAAATCCCTGATTTAGGTAAAAACATTTTCATTGAAGAAGACATTGTTTAATTTTCTGATGACAGTGATGGGAAGAAACAGCGATCAACAGTGTTGCTGTCACAGAAGAAGTTGAGCGAGTTTTGAAATCAGTGGAATGTCTGGTAGAAGCAGAGTATGATAAGGAGATGAATAGAATTCTGGTGTTTGATTGCAAATGCAGAGGGAGTGGAAAAGAGAACACAGAAGGCTGATGATCTGATTCTTATGGCATTGCACACGGTCAGTGTGTACCAAAGTGACTTGACAAAACGGAAATGACACAGGACGTCTTATTTAATGGAAGGGGTTGCAGTCTGCCGTGAAGCGTTCATCCATGTATACGGGTAAGAGTCTAGCTACAGTTTCAGATACTATGCCATTTCGCATTGCTAGTTATAGCCTAATGTTAGCTAGCTAACTAGCTAACATTTAACCTATTTGGTTAACTTTAGCTAGCTATGACAATCAGTTTGGATTATGGTTAATTGTTTAACTAGCTAGCTAGCTACATATCTAAACAAAAGACCCCAAGTTAAAGCTCATTTTTAGCTAGCTAGCTGACGTTAGATGGCTGGCTTGCTAGCTAACATTATGTGTATGATCTGTGTGTAGTGATGTTATCTCAGAATGCCATTTCGCATTGCTAGTTATAAGCTAATGTTAGCTAGCTAACTAGCTAACATTGAACCTATTTGGTTAACTTTAGCTAGCTATGACAATCGGTTTGTATTGCTAGTACTCTATGGATTGGGATTATGGTTCATTGTTCAGCTAGCTAGCTAGCTAGCTACATGTCTAAACAAAAGACCCCAAGTTAAAGCTTACTGTTGGCTAGCTAGCTGACCACCCATCAAGTTAGCCAGGTGTGTCTGACCGTGATTACGGCTATCTATTGTATGATAACGCTAAAATATTTGTATCTGGAATTTGTCTTTCAGCATCAGTAGAACACGCCTGACTCTCCACCAGTCATACAAGGAGAAAGGTCTAATGCCTCGCATCAAAAAGAGAGCTGGCCCAAGCAAGCACAGGTTACACCTGAAGCATGAGGACTTGCAGCGAGTGTTAACTTCATCAACAACTACGCAGAGGATAATAGTATTACCAGGAAACCACCCAGGACACAAACAATTTGGTAGAAAGCTCAGATCAAGCAGTACCAGCACTTCAGGTGAATATCATTGTCATTGCATTGTATGAGGTTATTCTTCTTATCTAAACTTGGGAGGTGAATTGATGTTGTGCAAGGTTGTAATGTCTTCTAAATTTTGTTTTGTTATTTCCTCTTTTACAGCTTTGACGCTCTGGAGCCTGGTGTTATCGCCAAGGAGCGTTTGGACTCAGTCGGGACCAGGTTTCAGCTGCTTCCTCCCATAGATGGTCTTCCTGTACAAGCACCACCTGGACTGGACACAGCTAGACAAACAAATATTTTTGAGAAGATCAGGGAGTTTTGTGACGCAGAGGCTGTGGACATCACAATCCCTGCACCAAAGTCAAGGGCAGGACAGAAACAGGCTCTCCGAATATAGATTCCCTTGTTCATGCGTGGTTCGGACGGACCAGTCATCACCACTATCTGCAATGCCTCTATTCAAATGACTCTCTCCAGATGACTTCGCCTAACAATATTTTTTTTTTTTATCCTGCTGCTCAGCCACTTTACCCCTGATTGTATGCATTTAACTACCTCATCTAGCACTAATATTGATATTGTTCTTGTACATATTGTATATTATTTTAATTTCTGATATTGCTACTATGCAAGTAGCCATTTGGCTGTACCGTTTATACCTTCTGTAGAAACCCATCCACTTAGCAAGATGTGGTTGAGGGTTATAGCATTTCTTTCACATTACCCATCAATTTAGACAAGTGTGTCTGGGTAAGTGTCATCTAATATTTATAACATCTTTTTATCTGGACACTTTCTGTTTACCTGGTATTTTTCCTTATTGTAGGCTCTACTTTTACCACTTTTAGTCTTAATCTTTACTACACTACTCACTGTTTAGCACATGACCTCACATGTGAATCCTTAAAGAGATGGGTGGGACTGGCTTAAGAGGGTGTGAACAATGCTGAATGGGTGTAGACAAAGGAGAGCTCTCCAGTAAGTACCAAAACATTCAAAGGCCATTTTCTCAAAAGTTTATCAACTTTCAAAACAGAATTACTTTCCCATTGTTCCTAAAAAATGCAGTGTACGATATACCATTTTGTAGCTCTGAGTCTCTACTTTTATCCAATGTAAAAAATAGAATTTCAAATTGTATTACATAAGACCGATTTGAGCCGGTCGGTCACATTTTAGAGTGGCCTTTTATTGTCCCCAGCACAAGGTGCACCTCTGTAATGATCATGCTGTTAAAATCAGCTTCGTGATATGCCACACCTGTCATGTGGATGGATTATCTTCGCAAAGGAGAAATGTTCACTAACAGGGACGTAAACAAATTTGTGCAAAAAAATTGAGATAACAAAGCTTTTTGTGCGTATGGAAAATTTTTTGGATTGTTTATTTCAGCTCATGAAACATGGGACCAACACTTTACATGTTGCATTTATATTTTAGTTCAGTATATATATATATACACTGAGTGTACAAAACATTAAGAACACCTTCCTAATATTGAGAAGAACAGCCTCAATTCTTTGGGGCATGGACTCTACAAGGTGTCGAAAGTGTTCCATGTGGATGCTGGCCCATTTAAACAACTGACATCAATAAGGGATAATAGCTGGAAAGAGCAGGTGTACATAATGTTTTGTACACTCTTTGTGCATTCAGAAAGTATTCAGACCCCTTCCCCTTTTCCACATTTTGTTACATTACAGCCTTATTCTAAAATTGATTAAATAAATACAAATCCTCATCAATCTACACACAATACCCCATAAAGACAAAGTGAAAACAGGTTTTTAGATTTTTTTTGCAAATGTATTAAAAATAAATAAACATAAATACCTTATTTACATAAGTATTCAGACCCTTTGAGACTCGAAATTGAGCTCAGGTGCATCCTGTTTCAATTGATCTTCCTTGAGATGTCTCTACAACTTGTCCACCTGTGGTAAATTCAATTGATTGGACATGATTTGGAAAGGCACACACCTGTCTATATAAGGTTGACAGTGCATGTCAGAGCAAAAACCAAGCCATGAGGTCAAAGGAATTGTCCGTAGAGCTCCGAGACAGGATTGTGTCGATGAAGAGATCTGGGGAATGGTACCAAAACATTTCTGCAGCATTGAATGTCCCCAAGAACACAGTGGCCTCCATCGTTCTTAAATATAAGAAGTTTAGAACCACCAAGACTCTTCCTAGAGCTGGCCACCCGGCCAAACTGAGCAATCAGGGGAGAAGGGCCTTGGTCAGGGAGGTGACCAAGAACCCGATGGTCACTCTGACAGAGCTCCAGAGTTCCTCGGTGGAGATGGGAGAACCTTCCAAAAGGACAACCATCTCTGCAGCATTCCACCAATCAGGCCT
>NC_139996.1:10649035-10683360 GCF_964263955.1 Coregonus lavaretus
TTATCCCTTATCCCTCCCCCAACACACCATACCATCATCATACTGTATACCTTACTTTACTGGACAGTCTCATAAACTGGAGTCAGAAAGGTAATAATTATGTTATATCAACTTGTGATGTTTAAAGATGATACAATGTTTCATTCAAAGATAACTGTTACATTGTGACACTGTTTCTCAGTTGTCTAGTGTACAGAATGATGACTTTCTTATATCCGATGGGACATTCTTTGTCTCATACGAATATGATGTCTGTCAAGGTAAATACAAATGTTAACACAGACAGATGTACACTAGAGCAAGGCTTCATGATGAAGATCTATAACACAGTGTCCTCCTGCCAGGTCCTGACACCTGACTATCCCCCAGGAATCACCTCTGTTTGCACCCAGTTTACGTAACAGAATAGGAAACTGTTCACACAGCCTATGCCTACCTGTCATATCAGTCAAACCAATAATGTCAGATTAGACTCAATGGTACATGAATGAGTACATACAATATCTCCTTATTGGATCCGCGTAAGACATGACCTTCCCATGGGTGAATCCTTTGACAAATTTGAAATGTATCTGTTGACTGTTTAATCTTCATCAGAATTCGATTGGATGATAGTTATGAAGGGTGGGTTATGAAGGGTGGGTTATGAAGATGGTAGTTATGAAGGGTGGGTTATGAAGGGTGGGTTATGAAGATGATAGTTATGAAGGACAGGTTATGAAGATGATAGTTATGAAGGGTGGGTTATGAAGATGGTAGTTATGAAGGGTGGGTTATGAAGGGTGGGTTATGAAGATGATAGTTATGAAGGGTGGGTTATGAAGATGTAGTTATGAAGGGTGGGTTATGAAGGGTGGGTTATGAAGATGGTAGTTATGAAGGGTGGGTTATGAAGGGTGGGTTATGAAGATGTAGTTATGAAGGGTGGGTTATGAAGGGTGGGTTATGAAGGGTGGGTTATGAAGATGGTAGTTATGAAGGGTGGGTTATGAAGGGTGGGTTATGAAGATGGTAATTATGTAGGGTGGGTTATGAAGGGTGGGTTATGAAGATGATAGTTATGAAGGGTGGGTTATGAAGGGGGGTTATGGGGATGATAGTTATGAAGGGTGGGTTATGAAGGGTGGGTTATGGGGATGATAGTTATGAAGGGTGGGTTATGAAGGGTGGGTTATGGGGATGATAGTTATGAAGGGTGGGTTATGAAGGGTGGGTTATGGGGATGATAGTTATGAAGGGTGGGTTATGAAGGGTGGGTTATGGGGATGATAGTTATGAAGGGTGGGTTATGAAGGGTGGGTTATGGGGATGATAGTTATGAAGGGTGGGTTATGAAGGGTGGGTTATGGGGATGATAGTTATGAAGGGTGGGTTATGGGGATGATAGTTATGAAGGGTGGATTATGAAGATGCTGGTGACCCTGCTAATACAGGGTCCTGTTCAGTGAGGAGAAAACATTTCCAAAACAGGGAGGTGCTAGCGGAACATGTCCAATAAAAAACAATGATTTTCTTTGTACGTTGCAAAATGTTCACCTATGGTGTGATGATGGTTTCCAAAAACAAATTAGGGGTTTGCAGTTGATGTCATTGGGATATTGCAGGGATTTTCTGAGCCAACATGTCAATGCTACATTAGCTATTGGAGTTACTGTTAGTGATAGACCAATGACCCTTCAACTATAACCTTTTAAAAGGACCTCCCGAGTGGCGCAGTGGTCTAAGGCACTGCATCGCAGTGCTAGCTGTGCCACTAGAGATCCTGGTTCGAATCCAGGCTCTGCTGTAGCTGGCCGCAACCGGGACACAATGGGGCGGCGCACAATTGGCCCAGCGTCGTCCAGGGTAGGGGAGGGAATGGCCGGCAGGGAGGTAGCTCAGTTGGTAGAGCATGGCGTTTGCAACGCCAGGGTTGTGGGTTCGATTCCCATGGGGGGCCAGTATGAAAAAAAATAAAAAATAATAATGTATGCACTAACTGTAAGTCGCTCTGGATAAGAGCGTCTGCTAAATGACGTAAATGTAAAAGAAAGAAGCAATTACATTTGCCTCAGGAGCTGTAACGGGACAAGGATTTTAATGTCAATACTAATAGGAGATATTGGCCTATCGTCCAGACATAAAAATGTCAAGACTTATGGGTTAAAACGTCTTATCTGTTGTTTGGTAAGTCAGGTCCATTCATTGAAAAAAATAACATGAAGTTCTTCTAAGCAACCATTCAAGTTCTGTGGTTAGCGTAATGTTCCGATTGGCTGAGGAAACCCTGCACAACGTTAGAGGGAAACGCCCATGACTAAACTGATATTGGAATCTGAAGCAGTAGCAAAACAACTACAGAGGATTAACACCTACGCACACACACAAACACACGCACACACACAGAGTGAACTTAACTCCGCTAAGTCTTACAACTGAGACCACAGGAGGCAACAGACACACACTGTATGTTAGCTCATCTCTAAGTCTTACAACTGAGACCACAGGAGGCAACAGACACATACTGTATGTTAGCTCATCTCTAAGTCTTACAACTGAGACCACAGGAGGCAACAGACACACACTGTATGTTAGCTCATCTCTAAGTCTTACTGCTGATTCATGAAGCAGCAGAACAACAAGAGATGTAGCAGCATCACGTCAGCTCCCATTCTTTGTGCACTCTGTTCTCCACCTAAGCACTCCGGAGGAGACACACACACAATACACACATAATGCACACACACACACTACTCAATAAAACATCAAGCTCATCAAGTAACCAGCCCAGCGCAGCATGTAGCCTGAGCACCTCCGCTCTGAACCAAAGCACCGGATCATTAAAGATCCATGAGATCTTTTGACGGTAGTTAGAGAATGACTGGAAGACCTTTCCTTCTGTTGGCAACCAGGGTTAATATTGCATGTCGCTGTGGACGCCTGAAGATGACCTGATCCAGGGGAGTCCTCGGGAAGAAGCCCTTGGACATGCTGCTAATGTGTTCATCTCCCATACTGGAATAGTTCTGTCTGTGCTGCAATGGTCTTCAACCATTGGTCTATAATTAGTTTGATAACAACAACTAGTTGTACATGAGTCCCGAATTACTCACAATTGCATCCAATCTCTGTTTGGCCTACAACCTTCCGTCTATCAAAGTACTAGGACAGTGACACGTATATATTATTTGGCTCTGTACTCCAGCACTTTGGATTTTAAATGATGCAATGACTATGAGGTTAAAGTGCAGACTGGGTATTTTAGAAAATACAGCACTTTTTGTACTTTTTTGTACCCCCCCCCCCCCCCATTTTAGGGGACAAATTCACTTATACGTCATTTGCTGTTTGTTTTGGTTGTGTTTCAGATTATTTTGTGCCCAATAGAAATTAATGGTAAATAATATATTGTGTCATTTTGGAGTCACTTTTATTGTAAAAAATAATAGAATATGTCAAATCAAATCACATTTTATTTGTCACATACACGTGTTTAACAGATGTTATTGCGGGTGTAGTGAAATGCTTGTAAAGTGTTTCTAAACACTTCTACATTCATGCGGATGCTAGCATGATTAAGGATAATCCTGAATGAATTTGTGAATAATGTTTAGTGAGAAAGTTACAGACGCACAAATATCATACCCCCCCCAAAAAAATGCTACCCTCCCCTGTTATTGTAATGGTGAGATGTTAGCATGTCTTGGGGGTATGATATAAAATGCTAACCTCCCCTGTTATTGTAATGGTGAGAGGTAAGCATTTCTTGGGGGTATGATATAAAATGTTAAACTCCGCTGTTATTGTAATGGTGAGAGGTTAGCATGTCTTGGGGGTATGATATAAAATGCTAACCTCCCCTGTTATTGTAATTGTGAGAGGTTAGCATTTCTTGGGGGTATGATATAAAATGCTAGCCTCCCCTGTTATTGTAATGGTGAGAGGTTAGCATGTCTTGGGGGTATGATATTTGTCTGACTGTAACTTCCTCACTCATCATTATTCACGATTATATCAGAATTATCTGTAATCACGCTAACATCCACATTAATGTAGAAGTGTTTAGAAACATATTCTATTCTTATTTACAATAAAAAGTGACTGGGATGTACAGCAGATTGTCACTATAGACAGAGAGTGGCAAAACTAGGCTAACCTTGTCTAGAGGGGTGTTTGCTGTCTTTGAGTTGAATGAATGGGGGACAAATGTTTCCTGACAAACAATACCATGATGCTGCCACATGGTGTCATGAGTTGAGTGAGAGTCCCTCCCTCCCTTTGGGTGTCAGCCCTCACTGTCAGGCCGTCATCCTCAGTCTGACCCCTGGTCCAACAACATAACCTCCTCACTATCACCGTCTCCTACTACAGATATCAGTGGAAGTATCAAGAGACAGGGCAGGTGAGCATTCTCAACCAAACCCATTAAGGCAGGCTAGTTTGTGTGACTCCACATCTGTCATCTCTTTGATTTTAGTGATTTTAGTGGATATGGTGTCTGGCCAATGAATACCATTTAATTTATGTGAAATTAATTGGAGTGAAAAAAGATGAGCACATGCACACACACATGCTCTCTCTCTCTCTCTCTCTCTCTCTCTCTCTCTCTCTCTCTCTCTCTCTCTCTCTCTCTCTCTCTCTCTCTCTCTCTCTCTCTCTCTCTCTCTCTCACACACACACACACACATCACCCCCCCCCCCACCCTCCCCCCTCACACACACTCTCTCTCTTTCCCTCTACACAAGAAAATGTGCTGTTAAAGAGGTCATGCCTATTTTCAAAGCATCAATATTTAACTCCCTCTCCTTCCTCCTGACTGTGTGTGTTCTAGTACTGTACCTTCTAGCTTCCGGAGGTGATGTTAGCATACAGTAGCAGTAGGTTGTTCAACTTTAATAAAGTCTTTGCTTATTCATTCTTCATGGGGAACATAGGGAATAAGTTAGCTGTAATGCTAACTCATGCTCAACACCAAACAAATGAGCTCATATGAACTCCAGGACCTAACGTTTGATGACACAGCAGTGACAGACTGTGTGGTTTTCTTGCTCGTAAAAAGGAACAGATTCATTCTCCCTCCAGGTATATAGAGTGACAAGATATACAGTAAAACCTACGTATGGTATGCTGTCATCACAGAGTCCATATACTTTAGCTTACAGCCCTCATCAAAGTCCACAGGGCGAGTGATAATATTACCACATAGAGTGGCCAACATTTTGTTTCCTCCTGCCTCATGCGTGGACGCCAATCTTTTAGAAAGGTTCGAAGGGCATTCAGTATAGCCTGCAATACCCCCAGGGATGAGGCAATGGGGTAATCTACTCCTTATCACGTGTGTGAGAGTTGAGTGCTCCCCCCTACCCATGGCAACCTTTTGAACTTCCTGTGTGAGAGGAGGGTTGGAAGTACCACAAACACACACACACACACACACATGCACGCACTCAGACATGCACACACACACACACATTCCAGTGTTTGTCAGGATGCTCTGGAATCTTTACACCATGGCAGGTCTGGTCTGTTGGGAGTTCGACAAGTGGTCCTCTTCAAATAGGGCGCTGTTCTACCCTAAAGCGCCAAATAGGCTGCTGACCCCTTCGGTTCAAGTAAATAAAGCTTAACGACAGGCACGCAGGACAACAAAGCCCTGCGACCAAAGGAAAGGGATGACCAATAATGATTGAGGCCTTTGACCCCCTTTCAATGAAAGTGCATTCAGGTGTGTTTAAATAAAGCTTAAATCAGGACTAATAATCAGAAGACACTAACAAAAAAACGAACAAAACATGTATTGGTTGTATGATGGGGATAAAAACACACCGTTTGAACTCCAGATACAGAGGTGCATGCGCTGAGTCACTGAACAATGCCATATAAGGGCAAATGGCCAGACGGGTTGCCTTCACTAGTGACCAAAATACACCAGAGGGGTATAGCCTACTACAAAGCCGGATCAAGGAGTTGGCTAGTCAACTTGCCTAAATATTCTGAAATAACATTTGACTTTTTTAGAAAGATAAGCTTGAAATGGGCATTGTGGTGAATGATGGACGGAGTCAGGCGCAGGAGTAAAATAACCGGATGCAGATTTATTCCTTCAAGACATACAATGCGCCTACAACGGCAATCGAAACAGGTACAGGGGAAACAATCCTCCATGACCAAACACAATCTCAGAAAATACAATAAATATAATGACACAGGGGAAAATCAACCCTGGCAAAATAAATGAGAGAGTATCTCAACCGAGCTACTCTCCTCCCACATAGAACAATCACTCACAAAGACAAGGGGGCAGAGGGAACACTTATACACAGACTAATTAGGGGAGGAGCACCAGGTGTGTGTGATTGACAAGACAAGACAAGTGGAGTGATGAGAATGGGAGCGGCAGTAGCTAGTAAGCCGGTGATGATGCACGCCGAAACCTGCCCGAACAAGGAGGGGAGGCAGCCTCGGCGGAAGTCGTGACAGTAACCCCCCTTGACATGCGGCTCCGGGACGGCCAGGAGGATGCGGAGCAGGGCGCGCCGGATGGCGACGGTGGAAATCCCGCAACAGGGAGGGATCGAGGATGTCCCTCTCCGGGACCCAGCACCGTTCCTCCGGACCGTACCCCTCCCACTCCACGAGGTACTGAAGGCCCCCCACCCGACGCCTCAAATCCAGGATGGAATGGACAGAGTACGCCGGGGCCCCCTCGATGTCCAGAGGAGGTGGAGGGACCTCCCACACCTCAGACTCCTGGAGCGGACCAACCCCCACCGGCCTGAGGAGAGACACATGAAAAAAGGGGTTAAAACGGTAATCAGGGGGAAGTAATAACCTGTATATGACCTCGTTTATCCTCCTCAGGACTTTAAACGGCCCCACAAACCGTGGGCTCAGCTTCCGGCAGGGAAGGCGGAGGAGCAGATTCCGGGTCGAGAGCCAGACCCGATCCCCCGGGGCCTCCCTGCGAGCAGGAGGAGACGTACACCCTCACATCCTTAGCCAAGTTAGGCCACCAGTATTTATCGGTCAGGCAGCGCACTGTACGACCGATACCTGGGTGACCAGAGGAGGGTGACGTGTGTGCCCAGTAGATCAAACGATCATGGATAAGAGCAGGCACGTACCGCTGCCCAGCTGGACACTGAGGTGGAGATGGATCTGTGCGTAATGCCTGCTCTGTATCCACGTCCATCGCCCACACTACCGGCGCCATGATGCAGGAGGCCGGGAGTATGGGGGTGTTGTCTCTGGGCCTCTCCTCTGTGTCATACAGCCGGGACAGTGCATCTGCCTTCACATTCTTCGTATCCGGAATGTATGATAGTGTGAAATCAAATCGGGTGAAGAAGAGGGCCCACCTGACCTGGCGAGGATTCAGCCTCCTCGCTGCCCGGATGTACTCCAGTTTACGGTGGTCTGTCCAGACAAGGAAAGGATGTTTCGCCCCTTCGAGCCAATGCCTCCACACGGTCAAAGCTCGGACAACAGCCAGCAGCTCCCGATCACCAACGCCGTAGTTCTGCTCCACCGAGCTGAGCTTCTTAGAAAAGAAGGCACAGGGGCGGAGCTTGGGTGGCGTGCCCGAGCGTTGAGACAGGACAGCGCCTATCCCTACCTCGGGCGCATCCACCTCCACTACGAACGGTAGTGATGGATCGGGGTGGGCCAGTACCGGGGCTGAGGTGAACAGACCCCGCAGTCTACTGAAGGCCCTGTCAGCCTCAGCAGACCAGCAGAGCCGAGACGGCCCACCCTTCAACAAGGAGGTAATGGGAGCTGCGACCTTGCCAAAGCCCTGGATAAACCTCCGAAAGTAGTTGGCAAAGCCAAGGAAGCGCTGCACCTCCTTAACCGTGGTTAGAGTCGGCCAATTACGCACGGCTGAAATGCAATCTCCCTCCATCTCCACACCTGAGGTAGTAATGCGGTATCCAAGGAAGGAGACTGACTGCTGGAAAAACTCACACTTTTCTGCCTTGGCATGAAGGTCATTCTCCTGCAGTCGGACCAGTACATTGCGAACCAGGGACACAAATGCCCGATGCGCGTAGCGGAATACACCAGGATGTCATCGATGTAGACCACCACACCGCGACCAAGCATGTCCCGAAACACCTCGTTCACAAAGGACTGGAAGACGGATTGAGCATTCATCAAACCGTAGGGCATCACCAGGTATTCATAATTGTCACGGTTTCGGCCGAGGCTGCTCCTCCTCCTGGTTCGGGCAGGCTTCGGCGGTCGTCGTCCCCGGAGTACTAGCTGCCACCGATCTATGTTTCATGTTCGTTTGGTTTTGTCTGGATGTTGTACACCTGTGTCTCGTTAGTCCTCGTTAGTGTCCTATTTAGTTCTCGTTGTGTGTGCTTGTCGTTGTGTGTGATTGCGCTTCTGTTTCGTGTTGGAGCTACTATTTCCCTCCAGTGTTTTGGAGAGGTTATTTTGCACATGTTTGTACGCCGTTTGTTTTGTCGCCTGTGTGCGCCGTGTATTCGCCTTCGGGCTTATTGTGCTTTTGTCTTTTATGAATATTGCACTAAAGCCTTTGGACTGAGCCTCTGCGTCCTGCGCCTGATTCATACACCACACCCACCTTCAGCACCCCGTGACAGAATCACACACCCCAATGGAATCAGCAGGATCGGCAGTGACGCCTGTGTTGCTCGAGGAGCATATCCGTGGGCAAGAGGGCCAGATAAGACAACTGGAGACCGCTCTACAGGAGGTAATCAACACCTTGCACAGATGGGAGGCCAGCAGGGTACCCACACCTCCACCTACCCTGCCCACCCCATCGGTCGGTCCACCAGTCCCAGGTTCGGAACCCAGGAGGATTCGGCTCTCGCTCCCGAGGGCGTATGACGGAACAGCTGCCGGGTGTCAGGGGTTCCTCCTGCAGGTGGAGCTCTACCTGGCCACTGTACACCCGGTGCCCTCGGGACACAAGAGCGTTTCCGCCCTCATCTCCTGTCTCACGGGCAAGGCGTTGGAGTGGGCTAACGCCGAGTGGAGGAAGATGGACGCCAACACCATCACCTACGCCGAGTTCTCCCGCCGCTTCAAGGCCGTGTTCGACCATCCACCTGAGGGCAAAGCGGCGGGGGAGCGTCTAGTCCATTTGAGACAGGGGAGGAGGAGCGCTCAGGTGTTCGCTCTAGAGTACCGGACTCTAGCGGCGGATGCAGGGTGGAATGAACGGGCTCTCATCGACCATTTTCGATGTAGCCTACGAGAGGACGTTCAACGTGAGTTGGCCTGCAGGGATACCCATCTTACCTTCGACCAGTTGGTCGATATGTCCATCCGTCTGGACACCCTGCTGGCCACCCGTGGACGTCCCGAGGGGAGTCCGTCCATTCCGCCCTCCGGCACCTCCGAGCCGAGCCCTATGGAGCTCAGGGGTGCCGGCGCTAGAGAACGGAGGAGGAGGAGCCCGAGGGGGCCTGTCTCCTGCACCAAGTGCGGTCGTGGAGGGCACACTGCGGCCAGGTGCTGGGGAGGGTTCTCCGGGGGAGAAGACAACAGGCCACGCACTGGGGGGGCCTCCCAGGTGAGTAGACGTCCCACTTACCCAGAGCTTTCTGTTGCGCACTTTTGTATACCTGTTTGTTTTCCACAGGTTGCACCTCATTCCCAGCATAAGGCGCTAGTAGATTCAGGCGCAGCTGGGAATTTTGTTGATCGGAAGTTTTGTTTTGAGTTAGGGATCCCTCTCCTACCTGTTGACAAACCTTTTCCCGTTCATGCCTTAGATAGCCGCACGTTGGGGTCGGGGTTGATCAGGGAGATCACAGCGCCACTTCGGATGTGTGCGCAGGGGGGTCATGAGGAGACTATACAGCTGTATCTGATCGACTCTCCTGCGTACCCAGTGGTGCTAGGGATTCCCTGGTTAAGCACCCATAACCCTGCTATTTCGTGGCAACAGAGGGCTCTCGATGGGTGGTCTGCTCAGTGCGAGGGGCGATGTCTGGGTGTTTCCGTGGGGGCGACTTCGGTGGAAAGTCCAAACCAAGTGCCCGCACTGCACATTCCGCCTGAATATGGGGATTTAGCTCTCGTGTTTAGCAAAACTAGGGCGACGCAGTTGCCTCCTCATAGACAGGGGGATTGTGCGATTGATCTCCAGGCAGGAGCAGCGCTCCCACGGAGCCATGTGTATCCTTTGTCTCAAGAGGAGAGAAAAGCTATGGAGACTTACATAGCCAAATCTTTGAGACAGGGATACATTCGGCCCTCCACTTCTCCCGCCTCCTCGAGCTTCTTTTTTGTGAAAAAGAAAGATGGAGGGTTGCGCCCATGCATTGATTACCGTGGTCTCAATCATATTACTGTGAAATACAGTTATCCACTCCCTCTGATTGCGACCATGACGGAGTCCTTGCATGGAGCGCGGTTTTTCACAAAACTGGATCTCAGGAGCGCGTATAATTTGGTGCGCATTAGGGAGGGTGACGAATGGAAGACAGCGTTTAGTACCACGTCAGGTAATTTCGAATATCTCGTCATGCCATATGGGTTGATGAATGCTCCATCAGTCTTCCAATCCTTCGTAGATGACATTTTCCGGGATATGCAGGGACAAGGGGTGGTCGTGTACATTGATGACATTCTGGTGTACTCGTCTACCCGAGCCGAGCATATAACCCTGGTGCGTCGTGTATTGAGGAGGCTGTTGGAGCACGACCTATATGTCAAGGCAGAGAAATGTCTGTTTTTCCAGGAGTCGGTCTCCTTTTTGGGTTATCGGTTGTCCGCGTCAAGGGTGAGAATGGAGGTGGATCGTGTGTCCGCTGTGCGTAATTGGCAAACCCCAACTACTGTAAAAGAGGTGCAGCAGTTTTTGGGCTTTGCGAATTACTACCGGAGGTTTATCAGGGGTTTTGGACAGGTGGCAGCTCCCATCACGTCCCTTCTGAAGGGGGGTCCGGTGCGCCTGCAGTGGTCAGCCGATGCGGACAGGGCCTTTAGGAGACTGAAGGACCTGTTTACTTCGGCTCCGGTGCTGGCGCATCCGGATCCCGCATTACCCTTTCAGGTTGAGGTAGATGCGTCTGAGGCTGGTATAGGGGCCGTTCTCTCTCAACGGTCCGGCACGCCACCTAAACTCCGCCCCTGTGCTTTTTACTCAAAGAAGCTCAGCCCGGCGGAGCGTAACTATGACGTTGGGGACAGGGAGCTGTTAGCTGTAGTTCAAGCCCTTAAGGAGTGGAGGCATTGGCTTGAGGGGGCTCAACACCCTTTCCTCATTTTGACTGACCATCGGAACCTGGAGTACATCCGGGCAGCGAGGAGACTGAACCCTCGCCAGGCTCGATGGAGTATGTTTCTCACCAGGTTCGTATTTAAAATCACGTACATCCCTGGGTCCCAGAATGGTAAGGCGGATGCGCTGTCCCGGCGGTATGACACGGAGGAGAGGTCCGTTGAGCCCACTCCCATACTACCGGAGTCTTGCCTTGTGGCACCGGTGGTGTGGGAGGTCGATGCCGAAATCGAGCGAGCGTTGCGTACCGACCCCAGCCCTCCACAGTGTCCTGAGGGTCGGAAGTACGTTCCGCTCGAGATTCGGGATCGACTCATTTACTGGGCTCACACGTCACCCTCCTCTGGACATCCGGGTATCGGCCGGACAGTGCATTGCCTTAGCACTAAATACTGGTGGCCCACTTTGGCTAGGGATGTGAGGGTTTATGTCTCCTCCTGCTCGGTGTGCGCCCAGTGTAAGGCACCCCGACATCTGCCCAGGGGTAAGTTACAACCCCTGCCCGTTCCACAACGACCATGGTCCCACCTCTCGGTGGATTTTGTGACAGACCTTCCCCTCTCTCAGGGGAATACCACCATCCTGGTCGTTGTGGACCGGTTCTCTAAGGCCTGTCTTCTTCTCCCTATGTCGGGTCTTCCTACTGCCCTACAGACCGCTGAGGCCCTATTTACCCACGTCTTCCGGCATTACGGGGTACCCGAGGATATAGTGTCTGATCAAGGCTCCCAGTTTACCTCCCGTGTTTGGAGAGCGTTCATGGAGCGTTTGGGGGTCTCGGTTAGCCTTACCTCAGGGTACCACCCGGAGAGTAACGGGCAGGTAGAACGTGTCAACCAGAATGTGGGTAGGTTTCTGAGGTCGTATTGCCAGGACCGGCCGGAGGAGTGGGCACGGTACATTCCCTGGGCCGAGATGGCCCAGAACTCTCTCCGCCACTCCTCTACCAACCTAACCCCCTTCCAATGTGTGTTAGGTTACCAGCCGGTTCTGGCACCTTGGCAGCAGAGCCAGATCGAGGCCCCTGCGGTGGATGATTGGATGAGGCGCTCGGAAGAGACGTGGAACGCTGCCCACGTCCACCTGCAGCGGGCCGTCCTTCGTCACAAGGCGAGCGCCGATCTCCACTGCAGTGAGGGGCCGGTGTACGCACCCGGAGATCGAGTCTGGCTCTCTACCAGAAACCCACCCCTCCGCCTGCCCTGCCGGAAGCTGGGTCGGCGGTTTGTGGGGCCCTTTAAAGTCCTGAGAAGATTGAACGAGGTGTGTTATAGGTTACATCTACCTGTTGAGTATAAGAATATTAACCCCTCGTTCCATGTGTCTCTTCTCAGGCCGGTGGTAGCTGGTCCACTCCAGGACAATGAGATAGGGGAGACTCCTCCGCCCCCACTGGACATCGAGGGGGCTCCGGCGTACACCGTTCGGTCCATCTTGGACACTAGACGCCGGATGGGGGGTCTCCAGTATCTCGTGGAGTGGGAGGGGTACGGCCCGGAGGAGCGGTGCTGGGTGCCGCGGAGGGACATCCTAGACCCATCTCTCCTGTCGGAGTTCCACCGGGACCATCCCGCGCGCCCTGCTCCGCGTCCTCCTGGTCGTCCCCGAGGCCGGGGTCGGCGCACGGCTGGAGCCGCGCGTCAAGGGGGGGTTACTGTCACGGTTTCGGCCGAGGCTGCTCCTCCTCCTGGTTCAGGCAGGCTTCGGCGGTCGTCGTCCCCGGAGTACTAGCTGCCACCGATCTATGTTTCATGTTCGTTTGGTTTTGTCTGGATGTTGTACACCTGTGTCTCGTTAGTCCTCGTTAGTGTCCTATTTAGTTCTCGTTGTGTGTGCTTGTCGTTGTGTGTGATTGTGCTTCTGTTTCGTGTTGGAGCTACTATTTCCCTCCAGTGTTTTGGAGAGGTTATTTTGCACATGTTTGTGCGCCGTTTGTTTTGTCGCCTGTGTGCGCCGTGTATTCGCCTTCGGGCTTATTGTGCTTTTGTCTTTTATGAATATTGCACTAAAGCCTTTGGACTGAGCCTCTGCGTCCTGCGCCTGATTCATACACCACACCCACCTTCAGCACCCCGTGACAATAATGCCCCGAGGTTGTGCTAAATGCTGTTTTCCACTCATCACCTTCCCGAATACGCACCAGGTTGTAGGCACTCCTGAGATCTAATTTGGTGAAGAAGCGGGCCCCATGCATTGACTCAATCACTGAAGGAATGAGGGGAAGAGGATAACTAAATCGTATGTTCAGTGGTCGATAATCAATACACGGGCGTAAACCGCCATCTTTCTTCTTCACAAAGAAGCAGGTGAAGTGGAGGGATGTATATACCCCTGGCCCAGGGACTCGGTGACGTATGTCTCCATAGCCTCCATTTTAGCCTGCGACAGGGGATACACATGACTCCTGGGAGGTACAGCGTCTACCCGAAGGTTTATCGCGCAATCCCCCTCCCAATGAGGTGGTAATTTAGTCGCCTGCATCTTGGAAAACGTGAGCGCCAGATCATGGTATTCGGGGGGAATGCGCACGGTGGAGGTACCGTCTGGACTTTCCACCATGGTTGCACCAACAGAAACACCTCCACAACTACCCGGACACTCTCGCGACCACCCTGTAAGAACCCTCTGCGGCCATGAGAAATTGGGGTTGTGAAGGGCTAACCACGGGACACCTAATACTACAGGGTAAGCAGGAGATTCAATAATCAAAAAGGTGATCTGCTCAAAATGAGTCTCCTGGGTGATCATGATGACTGGTACAGTAACCTCCTTAACTAACCCGGACCCTAATGGTTGACTATCAAGGGCTCTGAAGGGGAGTGGAATGGATAGGGGAACCAATGAAATGCCTTGACGGCGTGCAAATGCTCTGTCCATAAAGTTCCCAGCTGCGCCTGAATCGACTAGCGCCTTACACTGGGGAACTAAAATGTGATCGGGAAAGGAGATAGACAGGGTACAGTGCGCCGCAAAGGGCTCTGAACAAGTGTGGGTGTTCGATACCTGGGGTGATGCGTGAGTACCCTGCCTACTGCCTCCAGACCCAAAAGAACACTGACTGCGATGTGAGGTGTATTGTCCCTTCGTGCCACCAGAGTGGCACTGCCGCTGTCCTCCTCCGCTCTCTCGACCGGCGGCTCCACCCAGCTCCATCTGCTCGGGATCCGAGTCGTCCGGGGTGGGAACGGGCAGACCCCTACCAGGACGTCCTCTGGCTGCCAGCAGATTGTCCAGCCGGATGGCCATGGCCACCAGTTGGGAGAACGATAGCATGGCATTCCGGCAGGCTAGCTCCCGTCGGACGTCCTCCCGTAGGTGGCACCGGAAATGGTCGATCAGGGCCCGCTCGTTCCACCCGGACCCCGCTGCCAGCGTCCGGAACTCCAGCGCGTAGTCCTGTGCGGTCCTCTTCCCCGGCCTCAGCTGGACCAGCCGTTCGCCCGCCTCTTGACCCTCGAGCGGGTGATCGAAACTCGCCCGAAAGAGGCGAGCGAACTCCCTGTAGTCCTCCAACGCGGCTCCTCCTTCGTTCCACACCGCGCTGGTCCACTCCAGGGCTTTCCCACAGAGGCAGGAAACGAGGACGGATACCTTCTCCCGCTCCAATGGCGCCGGCCTGATGTTGGAGAAATATAGCTCCAGTTGGAGAAGGAATCCTTTACAGCGCACTGCCGTCCCATCAAACGCCGGTGGCCGGGATATCTGGATCCCTCCAGGTGCTGAGGTGTAGGTGGCTGGATCCGGTTGGCCAACTGGTCTCGACAGATCGGATCCTCTCCTCTCCAGGCGTTGGATGACCTGAAGAACCCGATCCATCGCTTCCCCCAAGCTGGCCAGCATCGTGGAATGCTCCTGGACCCTTGCCATGACTCCAGGCATGCGGTCTTCTCCTGCTGACTCCATATCAGCGGGTGAGTGATTCTGTTGTGAATGATGGACAGAGTCAGGCGCAGGACTAAAATAACCGGATGCAGATTTATTCCTTCAAGACATACAATGCGCCTACAACGGCAATCGAAACAGGTACAGTGGAAACAATCCTCCCTGACCAAACACAATCTCAGAAAATACAATAAATATAATGACACAGGGGAAAATCAACCCTGGCAAAATACATGAGAGAGTATCTCAACCGAGCTACTCTCCTCCCACATAGAACAATCACTCACAAAGACAAGGGGGCAGAGGGAACACTTATACACAGACTAATTAGGGGAGGAGCACCAGGTGTGTGTGATTGACAAGACAAGACAAGTGGAGTGATGAGAATGGGAGCGGCAGTAGCTAGTAAGCCGGTGACGACGAACGCCGAAACCTGCCCAAACAAGGAGGGGAGGCAGCCTCGGCGGAAGTCGTGACAGGCATGGTCTGACTCAACAACCAAAAACACATATGTAAGTTTAGCTTTCTTAATTAACCGAAAAGGAATAGTCATTTCTGGTTGTTTATCAAAGTTAGCTGGCTAAATACTTGAACCTGCTTCATAGTATATCCCTCTGATGTATCTTCTAGTCTGTAGGTCAACTAGACAGATTCATCTGTTTCTCCACACTTAACCTTTTGTCAAAAACCTTCTGACATTTCAATGAGAATATTTTAAAAGTTAAGATGAGACAAGACATTGGCCTTACACACACACACACACACGCACGCATGCACACACACACACACATACACACACACACACACAAGTAATGAGTGATATGGTCTGTTATTGCCTTCCGTTTGGGAGTGCATGAATGAATGGCGGCATTTGTTTAGTGGTCATGTGAACTGTCGTGGTTATATTTGTTTTCCTTTTAGCATCCCATGACATCCTTTGAGGGCAGCGATGGGAGGGAGAGGGGGGGAGAGTGGGAGGGCGGGCGGGAGGGATGGAGGAGGCGGGAGAGGCGGGAGGGGGGAGAGAGGGAGGGAGGTAGAAGAGGAGAGGGAACGGAAAACTGAAGTGCTAGCGGGCAGGCCTGATGATAGCAGGAAGGGAGGTACTGTACATCTGGTTGAGTGCAAATTGCTGCTAACTGCACCCAGAGAGTATGGGACTGGTTGAGTTGACTGGAGTTCAGATATCCTGTTGGGGATCCATATAGACACTCAACCAACATGGACAGGAAATAACTATTCACGGCGGACACAAACGAGTCCTCTTCTGACACAAACAAGAAAATACACACTGCTATCCTCACATAGACATTAACATGCAGACACACACATGCTAACAAACGACCACCACCCCCAACACACACTCACCCAAACATGATGCCAAATGCCCAGTGGTGGAAAAAGTACTTAATTGTCATACTTGAGTAAAAGTAAAGATACCTTAATAGAAAATGACTCAAGTAAAAGTGAAAGTCACCCAGTAAAATACTACTTGAGTAAAAGTCTAAAAGTATTTGGTTTTAAATATACTTAAGTATCAAAAGTAAAAGTACAAGTATAAACCATTTCAAATTCATTATATTAAGCAAACCAGACGGCACAATTTTATTTTAATTATTTATTGGCGGATAGCTAGGGGCAGACTCTAACAGTCAGACATAATTTATAAACTAAGCATTTGTGTTTAGTGAGTCCAACAGATCAGAGGCAGTATGGATGACCAGGGATGTTCTCTTGATAAGTGTGTGAATTGGACCATTTTCCTGTCCTGCTAAGCATTCAAAATGTAACGAGTACTTTTGGGTGTCAGGGAAAATGTATGGAGTAAAAAGTACATTATTTTATTTAGGAATGTAGTGAAAAAAAGTAAATAGTAAAGTAAAGTAGTACTTTAAAGTATTTTTACTTAAGTACAGTGAGGGAAAAAAGTATTGATGATTTTGTACGTTTGCCCACTGACAAAGAAATGATCAGTCTATAATTTTAAATGGTAGGTTTATTTGAACAGTGAGAGACAGAATAACAACAACAAAAAACAGAACAACGCATGTCAAAAATGTTATAAATTGATTTGCATTTTAATGAGGGAAATAAGTATTTGACCCCGTCTCAATCAGAATGTCACGCCCTGACTCAGGGGACTCGTATACAGTGGGGAAGAAAAGTATTTAGTCAGCCACCAATTGTGCAAGTTCTCCCACTTAAAAAGATGAGAGAGGCCTGTAATTTTCATCATAGGTACACGTCAACTATGACAGACAAATTGAGGAAAAAAAATCCTGAAAATCACATTGTAGGATTTTTAATGAATTTATTTGCAAATTATGGTGGAAAATAAGTATTTGGTCACCTACAAACAAGCAAGATTTCTGGCTCTCACAGACCTGTAACTTCTTCTTCTTTAAGAGGCTCCTCTGTCCTCCACTCGTTACCTGTATTAATGGCACCTGTTTGAACTTGTTATCAGTATAAAAGACACCTGTCCACAACCTCAAACAGTCACACTCCAAACTCCACTATGGCCAAGACCAAAGAGCTGTCAAAGGACACCAGAAACAAAATTGTAGACCTGCACCAGGCTGGGAAGACTGAATCTGCAATAGGTAAGCAGCTTGGTTTGAAGAAATCAACTGTGGGAGCAATTATTAGGAAATGGAAGACATACAAGACCACTGATAATCTCCCTCGATCTGGGGCTCCACGCAAGATCTCACCCCGTGGGGTCAAAATGATCACAAGAACGGTGAGCAAAAATCCCAGAACCACACGGGGGGACCTAGTGAATGACCTGCAGAGAGTTGGGACCAAAGTAACAAAGCCTACCATCAGTAACACACTACGCCGCCAGGGACTCAAATCCTGCAGTGCCAGACGTGTCCCCCTGCTTAAGCCAGTACATGTCCAGGCCCGTCTGAAGTTTGCTAGAGTGCATTTGGATGATCCAGAAGAGGATTGGGAGAATGTCATATGGTCAGATGAAACCAAAATATAACTTTTTGGTAAAAACTCAACTCGTCGTGTTTGGAGGACAAAGAATGCTGAGTTGCATCCAAAGAACACCATACCTACTGTGAAGCATGGGGGTGGAAACATCATGCTTTGGGGCTGTTTTTCTACAAAGGGACCAGGACGACTGATCCGTGTAAATGAAAGAATGAATGGGGCCATGTATCGTGAGATTTTGAGTGAAAACCTCCTTCCATCAGCAAGGGCATTGATGATGAAACGTGGCTGGGTCTTTCAGCATGACAATGATCCCAAACACACCGCCCGGGCAACGAAGGAGTGGCTTCGTAAGAAGCATTTCAAGGTCCTGGAGTGGCCTAGCCAGTCTCCAGATCTCAACCCCATAGAAAATCTTTAGAGGGAGTTGAAAGTCCGTGTTGCCCAGCGACAGCCCCAAAACATCACTGCTCTAGAGGAGATCTGCATGGAGGAATGGGCCAAAATACCAGCAACAGTGTGTGAAAACCTTGTGAAGACTTACAGAAAACGTTTGACCTGTGTCATTGCCAACAAAGGGTATATAACAAAGTATTGAGAAACTTTTGTTATTGACCAAATACTTATTTTCCACCATCATTTGCAAATAAATTCATTAAAAATCCTACAATGTGATTTTCTGGATTTTATTTTCTCATTTTGTCTGTCATAGTTGACGTGTACCTATGGTGAAAATTACAGGCCTCTCTCATCTTTTTAAGTGGGAGAACTTGCACAATTGGTGGCTGACTAAATACTTTTTTCCCCCACTGTATGTTGAGTCAGGGTGTGTATATTCTTTGTTATGTAGTATTTTCTATGTGGGATCTAGTATGTTTAGTTCTATGTTGGCCGGTGTGGTTCCCAATCAGAGGCAGCTGTCGCTCGTTGTCTCTGATTGGGGACCATACTTAGGCAGCCTATTGGCACTATTGAGTTGTGGGATCTTGTTCCGTGTAAGGAATGTTGTGTGTGCTACCTTGGACTTCACGTTTCGTTTCGTTTCTTGTTTTGTCGTTGTGTTTATTTGGTTTAATAAACATGTACGTATATCACGCTGCGCCTTGGTCTGACCCGTCCTTCAACAAACGTGACACAGAAAGATTTCTGGCTCCCAGGTGTCTTTTATACAGGTAACGAGCTGAGATTAGGAGCACACTCTTAAAGGGAGTGCTCCTAATCTCAGCTTGTTACCTGTATAAAAGACACCTGTCCACAGAAGCAATCAATCAATCAGATTCCAAACTCTCCACCATGGCCAAGACCAAAGAGCTCTCCAAGGATGTCAGGGACAAGATTGTAGACCTACACAAGGCTGGAATGGGCTACAAGACCATCGCCAAGCAGCTTGGTGAGAAGGTGACAACAGTTGGTGCGATTATTCGCAAATGGAAGAAACACAAAAGAACTGTCAATCTCCCTCGGCCTGAGGCTCCATGCAAGATCTCACTTCGTGGAGTTGCAATGATCATGAGAACGGTGAGGAATCAGCCCAGAACTACACGGGAGGATCTTGTCAATGATGTCAAGGCAGCTGGGACCATAGTCACTAAGAAAACAATTGGTAACACACTACGCCGTGAAGGACTGAAATCCTGCAGCGCCCGCAAGGTCCCCCCTGCTCAAGAAAGCACATATACATGCCCGTCTGAAGTTTGCCAATGAACATCTGAATGATTCAGAGGAGAACTGGGTGAAAGTGTTGTGGTCAGATGAGACCAAAATCGAGCTCTTTGGCATCAACTCAACTCGCCGTGTTTGGAGGAGGACGAATGCTGCCTATGACCCCAAGAACACCATCCCCACCGTCAAACATGGAGGTGGAAACATTATGCTTTGGGGGTGTTTTTCTGCTAAGGGGACAGGACAACTTCACCGCATCAAAGGGACGATGGACAGGGCCATGTACTGTCAAATCTTGGGTGAGAACCTCCTTCCCTCAGCCAGGGCATTGAAAATGGGTCGTGGATGGGTATTCCAGCATGACAATGACCCAAAACACACGGCCATGGCAACAAAGGAGTGGCTCAAGAAGAAGCACATTAAGGTCCTGGAGTGGCCTAGCCAGTCTCCAGACCTTAATCCCATAAAAAATCTGTGAAGGGAGCTGAAGGTTCGAGTTGCCAAACGTCAGCCTCGAAACCTTAATGACTTGGAGAAGATCTGCAAAGAGGAGTGGGACAAAATTCCTCCTGAGATGTTTGCAAACCTGGTGGCCAACTACAAGAAACGTCTGACCTCTGTGATTGCCAACAAGGGTTTTGCCACCAAGTACTAAGTCATGTTTTGCAGAGGGGTCAAATACTTATTTCCCTCATTAAAATGCAAATCAATTTATAACATTTTTGACATGCGTTTTTTCTGGATTTTTTTGTTGTTATTCTGTCTCTCACTGTTCAAATAAACCTACCATTAAAATGATAGACTGATCATGTCTTTGTCAGTGGGCAAACGTACAAAATCAGCAGGGGATCAAATACTTTTTTCCCTCACTGTACTTTACACCACTGCAAATGCCCTAATGTGCGCACACACACATCGCCAAACACACTGTACACACTGATACACACACACATCCCCAAACACACTGATACACACTGATACACACACACATCCCCAAACACACTGATACACACTGATACACACATCCCCAAACACACTGATACACACTGATACACACACACATCCACATACACACTGATACACACACACATCCCCATACACACGGATACACACTGATACACACACATCCCCAAACACACTGATACACACTGATGCACACACACATTCCCAAACACACTGATACACACTGATACACACATCCCCAAACACACTAATACACACACAAATTATTAAAGTAGACTGACAACGCGTAAAAATATTTGCACTGCCAAAACTACTCTCCCAGCTACCAAAACTACTCTCCCAGCTGCCAAAACTACTCTCCCAGCTTCTCTCTATTTTCTCTCTCTCTCTCTATTTCACTCTCTATCTTCCTCTCTCTCTTTCTCTCTCTCTCTCTCGCTCTCGCTAGCTCTCTGACTTCCTGTGTTTTTGTGCATAGCAGATGACTCAGTGTCATGGGACTGAGGTCATTTGGTTCGTTACCTGTAAAGAAGCTCTATGTGCAATGTGACCGCATCAGCCAGGGCATAGACGGAGAGAGAGAAAGAGAGAGAGAGATTGAGTCTGTGTCTGTGTGTGTCAAGGCAGCAGCCAGACAGTAAAACAGATAGCGTCAGAGAGGGAAGGAGGTGCACCAGTCCTGAACTAAACAAACAGACTAGAGGAAGGACAGGAGTGGATCCAACTCAGCCGTGTCAATTTCACAGAACATTTAAGACATGCATAACATGTCCCAGGGGAGATTACAATATGTTTTAAAAAATGCTAAACTTCATTGATTCGCAATGAAAGTACAAAGGTACTATGTAACAATGTGTTAATGCAATTACATTAGTAGTGTAATTGCAGTGTTATTTAAAGTGTTATCTAAATATTTATGATTCCTTATGAATCAAACAATTGTGTGTCACTTTTGGACAAATGCAAGAGGTCAATGACCAGACTCAGAGTTGGAGCACCTTGACTAAAAGGGACATTTCAGTTTAACATACCCAACCGTTGTTATTGATACCTAGATTACGTTGCTAAGTTATTTAACCCGTACACATACAGTACCGTGTGTTCCATCCTGTGTGGTTGCGGATGAGTGATTAGGCTCCCTTGGCCCGGCTCTGGCATTCTCTAGTTACTCAGTCTGCGGGGTAGTGGATAGGGTAGCTGGGCCTTGCCTGGCGTATCTCTTACTTTGTGCTGAGGCAGGCAGAGACAGGCAGGAAGTTCCAGTTGACATGAATGAACCTGCCCTTTAATGATGCAGGAGAGACGAACGGTTCTCTCTCTCTCAATTCGATTCAATTTAATTCAAAGAGGCTATATTGGCATGGGAAACATGTTAACATTGCCAATGCAAGTGAAATAAACAATCACAAATTAACAGTTAACATTAAACATACATATGTTTTTAAATTATTAACTATGTACAAAAACAGACACAAAAACAAGTGTATCGGTCCTTGTAATTTTTTGGGTCCTTATAATCAGAGGGAAATATGTGTCTCTTGTACATTTGGCAGGAGGTTAGGAAGTGCAGCCCAGTTTCCACCTCATTTTGTGGCCAGAGTGCACCTAGCCTGTCTGCTTATGGTGGCCTCTGTCAATAGCAAGGCTATGCTCACTGAGTCTGTACAGTGTCAAAAAGAAATGTATCTCTCTCCCCCTCCCCTCACCCCCCCCCCCCCCCCCCCCCCCTCTTGCTCTATGTCTGTCTCTCTCTTTTTCATGCTCTCTCTCTCTCTGGGCCATTACCTCAGCGCTTGTCTGTTTAGACTTGTCTGTTGTGCGTTTGAGCGTGTGGATAAAACACTTTAAACATGGTGCCTTTCTTTTCCCTGTAGGGTCTCTTTTTCATTATCCCAAATGCATCCCTGCCACACCAGGCCATTCTAGTTAGTCTTGTAGAACTTAGAAGTGCTGAAGATCCCTCATTAAACAGTAGACAACACCTCTGACAGCACCACCAACATTCCAGTTAAACCATAAAACGAAAAAGAAAAAAGAGAAACACAAGAAGTAAAGAAAAAACTAGTTGTTTGGGACCACTCTCTTTGAAGTCCTCTTCCTCCACAGCTCTCAACCATTACCCAACCATTACCCAACCATTACCCGACTATTACCCAACCATTACCCAACATCACACACACACACATCTGGCCCAGCCCTGCCACTTCATTACCCCCACTCCACGCCACGACCGCCATATCTGAGGACGGAAAGTGTGTGTATGTGTGTGTGTGTCTGTGATGGGAATGAGGAGGCACGCCAACGCAGCCTCTCTCGCCTGGATTAGCTGTTGGCTTTTATTGACCTCTCGGCAGGCGTGCGAGACAGCACTGCCAAACACACACAAACAAACACACCACACACACACACCAGTCAAACCAAAAAGCCCCCCAGATGCCCTTCCTCTCCTTCCTCTTTGGTTTTTATACAAGGGGCTGTAAACAGAAACAGCTAGTTGTTGCCCCCGGCTTTACCACTCCTTTACTACTCCTCCCTCCATCTTTGAACATCTGTAAAAAGAAAACTAGTTTTATTCCTCTGGTGGTTTATTGAGGCTCCAGACTTCAGGTCGTGATGGGGTCATGTGGGCCCTTTTAGACATTAGGAATGGCTGGATGGAGGGAGGGAGGGAGGGAGGGGGGAGGTGGGGGGGAGAAGGGAAGGAAGGAGGTCTATGAGGGCTCGGACAATACTTCTGATCTGCATCTTGACCAGAGGAGGCTGGTGGGAGGAGCTATAGGAGGACAGGCTCATTGTAATGACTGGAATGGAATAAATGGAACAGAGACTTTGATTTGATTTGATGTACTCTCCTTGAAATGTATTTGTCACACAAACGTATAGAAATTAGTTAGGTGGGTTAGGAAGGATTTCATGCGCACATCAACTGAATAGGATACTGGGAAGTTAGTGGGAAGTTACTGCCTTGATTATTTGTTTTTACTTATTGTTCTTGTTGGCTTATAAACAAACAAACAAAAAGTATAATTGAAAAATGTGAGCCTCATGCAAAAGAAAATGTTCTGCCGAATGTCAATTCGATAGACAATAAAGCTTTTAGAATTATTTATATAAACTCCTAACAAACCTAAAGTCTCCATCAGCATACAGACCAGCAGCACCCTGACTTCCTGAAGTGGTAATCTATTTACTGTAAGGCTGTCATACAGAGCAGAGCCTTGTCCCTCAACTGACCATTTTTCCACCACGAGATATGAAGAAGAGTCTGAGGAGCAGAGTGGTGAAAGAGATTTCTACCTTTCGTTGTAGCTGGCAATGTGACATTCTTGGTCCGCAGCTCAAACTGACCATAAATATCACAGTAGCCACTAGACAGTAAGCACAAGCTATTCAACAATGACAAAAACATTTATTCTAAAACATATTACACTAGGCTATTGAATAATGCAACCAAACCATATTACACTCTTGAATAATGCAACAATTCACATGCATGTGCTGACAATTAAAGGATTTATTTTCTTGCCTGTAGGCTGCACTTATTACATTTTAGCTTCAAGACAAAAGCACAGTTGCTAAAAGCATGTCTTCATCAAGTAACGTTATCCTATCAAAAATGTACGATGAACCCTCTCATACCAATATAAAAGTACAGTAGGCCTACCTTTGTCACGAACTCTGATGCGGATGTGGTGCGAATCAATAGCAGGACACAGGAGCTCAGTTAATCCAGACTTTACTAGATAATCCAAAATGATAACACGGGTCAAACAACCCGGAGGCGAAACATACGCCACAGTGCGTAAAGTACTCCCAAACCGAACTGCGCACGAACAATAGTGCGACGGTAAAACAAAGAGAGTCTAGCAAACAGCACTGCACCAAGCGACAGGAAAACAATTACACACAACACAAGACAGAAACCACAAGAACTTATAGGACACATAATCAACACTAAACATGAACAGGTGTACTAAACAGACCAAACCAATCAAACATAGAAAACAAAGAACGGTGGCAGCTAGTACTCCGGAGATGACGACCGCCGAAGCCTGCCCGAACAAGGAGGAGGAGCAGCCTCGGCCGAAACCGTGACAGTACCCCCCCCCTTGACGCGCGGTACCAGCCGTGCGCCGACCCCGGCCTCGAGGACGACCAGGAGGACGCGGAGCAGGGCGCGTGGGATGACCACGATGGAACTCAGTCAGAAGAGACGGGTCTAGGATGTCCCTCCTCGGCACCCAGCACCGCTCCTCCGGGCCGTACCCCTCCCACTCCACGAGATATTGGAGACCCCCCATCCGACGTCTCGAATCCAAGATGGACCGCACAGTGTACGCCGGTGCCCCATCGATGTCCAATGGGGGCGGAGGAGTCTCTCTGATCTCATCTTCCTGGAGTGGACCAGCTACCACCGGCCTGAGAAGAGACACATGGAACGAGGGGTTAATATTCTTATACTCAATAGGCAGTTGTAATCTGTAACACACCTCATTCAATCTTCTCAGGACTTTAAACAGCCCCACAAACCGCCGACCCAGCTTCCGGCAGGGCAGGCGGCGGGGCAGGTTTCTGGTAGAGAGCCAGACTCGATCACCAGGTGCGTACACCGGCCCCTCACTGCGGTGGAGATCGGCGCTCGCTTTTTGACAACGGATGGCCCGCTGCAGATGGACGTGTGCAGCGTTCCACGTCTCCTCCGAGCGCCGCACCCACTCATCCACCGCAGGAGCCTCGATCTGGCTCTGCTGCCATGGTGCCAGAACCGGCTGGTAACCTAACACACATTGGAAAGGGGTTAGGTTAGTTGAGGAGTGGCGTAGGGAATTCTGGGCCATTTCTGCCCAAGGAACATACCGTGCCCACTCCTCCGGCCGGCCCTGGCAGTATGATCAAAGAAACCTACCCACATCCTGGTTCACGCGTTCCACCTGCCCATTACTCTCAGGATGGTAACCCGAGGTAAGGCTCACCGAGACCCCCAAACGCTCCATAAATGCTCTCCAGACTCTGGAGGTGAACTGGGGACCTCGATCAGACACAATATCCTCGGGTACCCCGTAGTGCCGGAAAACGTGTGTGAATAGCGCTTCGGCGGTCTGTAGGGCAGTAGGAAGACCCGGCATAGGGAGCAAACGACAGGCCTTAGAGAACCGGTCCACAACGACCAGTATAGTGGTATTCCCCTGCGAGGGGGGAAGGTCAGTGATGAAGTTTTTTTTATTTTTTTATTTCACCTTTATTTAACCAGGTAAACCAGTTGACAACAAGTTCTCATTTACAACTGCGACCTGGCCAAGATAAAGCAAAGCAGTGCGATAAAAACAACAACACAGAGTTACATATGGGGTAAAACAAAACAAAGTCAAAAATACAACATAAATACATATATATACAGTGTGTGCAAATGTAGCAAGTTATGGAGGTAAGGCAATAAATAGGCTATAGTGCAAAAATAATTACAATTAGTATTAACACTGGAATGATAGATGTGCAAGAGATGATGTGCAAATAGAGATACTGGGGTACAAATGAGCAAAATAAATAACAATATAGGGATGAGGTAGTTGGGCGGGCTAATTTCAGATGGGCTGTGTACAGGTGCAGTGATCGGTAAGGTGCTCTGACAACTGATGCTTAAAGTTAGTGAGGGAGATAAGTGTCTCCAGCTTCAGAGATTTTTGCATTTCGTTCCAGTCATTGGCAGCAGAGAACTGGAAGGAATTGCGGCCAAAGGAGGTGTTGGCTTTGGGGATGACCAGTGAGATATACCTGCTGGAGCGCAGACTACGGGTGGGTGTTGCTATGGTGACCAATGAGCTAAGATAAGGCGGGGATTTGCCTAGCAGTGATTTATAGATGGCCTGGAGCCAGTGGGTTTGGCGACGAATATGTAGTGAGGACCAGCCAACAAGAGCGTACAGGTCACAGTGGTGGGTATTATATGGGGCTTTGGAGACAAAACGGATGGCACTGTGATAGACTACATCCAATTTGCTGAGTAGAGTGTTGGAGGCTATTTTGTAAATTACATCGCCGAAGTCAAGGATCGGTAGGATAGTCAGTTTTACGAGGGCATGTTTGGCAGCATGAGTGAAGGAGGCTTTGTTGCGAAATAGGAAACCGATTCTAGATTTAACTTTGGATTGGAGATTCTTAATGTGAGTCTGGAAGGAGAGTTTACAGTCTAACCAGACACCTAGATATTTGTAGTTGTCCACATACTCTAGGTCAGACCCGTCGAGAGTAGTGATTCTAGTCGGGTGGGCGGGTGCAAGCAGCGTTCGGTTGAAGAGCATGCATTTAGTTTTACTAGTGTTTAAGAGCAGTTGGAGGCTACTGAAGGAGTGTTGTATGGCATTGAAGCTCGTTTGGAGGTTTGTTAACACAGTGTCCAATGAAGGGCCAGATGTATACAAAATGGTGTCGTCTGCGTAGAGGTGGATCTGAGAGTCACCAGCAGCAAGAGCGACGTCATTGATATACACAGAGAAAAGAGTCGGCCCAAGAATTGAACCCTGTGGCACACCCATAGAGACTGCCATAGGTCCAGACAACAGGCCCTCCGATTTGACACATTGAACTCTATCTGAGAAGTAGTTGGTGAACCAGGCGAGGCAGTCATTTGAGAAACCAAGGCTATTTAGTCTGCCAATAAGAATGCGGTGGTTGACAGAGTCGAAAGCCTTGGCCAGGTCAATGAAAACGGCTGCACAGTACTGTCTATTATCGATCACGGTTATAATATCGTTTAGGACCTTGAGCGTGGCTGAAGTGCACCCATGACCAGCTCGGAAACCGGATTGCATAGCGGAGAAGGTACGGTGGGATTCGAAATGGTCGGTGATCTGTTTGTTGACTTGGCTTTCAAAAACTTTTGAAAGGCAGGGCAGGATGGATATGGGTCTGTAACAGTTTGGATCTAGAGTGTCACCCCCTTTGAAGAGGGGGATGACCGCGGCAGCTTTCCAATCTCTGGGGATCTCAGACGTTACGAAAGAGAGGTTGAACAGGCTAGTAATAGGGGTTGCGACAATTTCGGCGGCTAGTTTTAGAAAGAAAGGGTCCAGATTGTCTAGCCCAGATGATTTGTAGGGGTCCAGATTTTGCAGCTCTTTCAGAACATCAGCTGTCTGGATTTGTGTGAAGGAGAAGCGGGGGGGGCATGGGCAAGTTGCAGCGGAGGGTGCACCGAGTCCACCGAGAGGTGAGACCATGGTCGTTGTGGAACGGGCAGGGGTTGTAACTTACCCCTAGGCAGATGTCTAGGCGCCTTACTCTGGGCGCACACCGAGCAGGAGGAGACATAAACCCTCACATCCCTGGCTAACGTTGGCCAACAGTACTTAGCACTAAGACAGTGCACTGTCCGGCCAATACCAGGATGTCCAGAGGAGGGTGACGTGTGAGCCCAATAAATGAGTCGATCCCGAACCTCGAGCGGAACGTACGTCCGACCCACAGGACACTGTGGAGGGCTGGGGTCGGTACGCAACGCCCGCTCGATTTCAGCATCGACCTCCCATACAACCGGTGCCTCTAGACAAGACTCCGGTAGTATGGAAGTGGGCTCAACGGACCTCTCCTCTGTATCATACCGCCGGGACAGGGCGTCTGCCGTACCGTTCTGGGACCCAGGGATGTACGTGATTTTAAATACGAACCGGGCTAGAAACATGTTCCACCGAGCCTGGCGAGGGTTCAGTCTCCTAGCTGCCCGGATGTACTCCAGGTTCCGATGGTCAGTCAAAATGAGGAAAGGGTGTTGAGCCCCCTCAAGCCAATGCCTCCACACCTTTAGGGCCTGTACCACGGCTAACAGCTCCCTGTCCCCTACGTCATAATTTCGCTCCGCCGGGCTGAGCTTTTTTGAGTAAAAAGCACAGGGGCGGAGTTTAGGTGGCGTGCCGGACCGTTGAGATAGAACAGCCCCTATACCGGCCTCCGACGCGTCCACCTCTACCTGAAATGGTAAGGCGGGATCCGGATGCGCCAGCACCGGAGCCAAAGTAAACAGGCCCTTCAGTTTCCCAAAAGCCCTGTCCGCCTCAGCTGACCACTGCAAGCGCACCGGACCCCCCTTCAGAAGAGACGTGATGGGAGCTGCCACCTGTCCAAAACCCCGGATAAACCTCCGGTAGTAATTCGCAAAGCCCAAAAACTGCTGCACCTCTTTAACAGTGGTTGGGGTTTGCCAATTACGCACGGCTGACCCACGGTCCACCTCCATCTTCACCCCTGACGCGGACAACCGATAACCCAAAAAGGAGACCGACTCCTGGAAAAACAGACATTTCTCTGCCTTGACATACAGGTCGTGCTCCAACAGCCTCCTCAACACTCGACGCACCAGGGCTACATGCTCGGCTCGGGTAGGAGAGTACACCAGAATGTCATCAATGTACACGACCACACCTTGCCCCCGCATGTCCCGGAAGATCTCATCCACGAATGATTGGAAGACCGAAGGAGCGTTCATCAACCCGTATGGCATGACGAGATACTCGTAATGACCCGAGGTGGTACTAAAGGCTGTTTTCCATTCATCGCCCTCCCTAATGCACACCAAGTTATATGCGCTCCTGAGATCCAGTTTTGTGAAGAAACGCGCTCCGTGCAATGACTCCGTCATTGTCGCAATCAGAGGGAGTGGATAACTGTATTTCACAGTAATCTGATTGAGACCACGGTAATCAATGCATGGGCGCAACCCTCCATCCTTTTTCTTCACAAAAAAGAAGCTCGAGGACGCAGGGGAAGTGGAGGGCCGAATGTATCCCTGTCTCAAAGATTCGGCTATGTAAGTCTCCATAGCCTTTCTCTCCTCTTGAGACAAAGGATACACGTGGCTCCGTGGGAGCGCTGCTCCTGTCTGGAGGTCTATCGCACAATCCCCCTGTCTGTGAGGAGGCAACCGCGTCGCCCTCGCCTTACTGAACACCAGTGCCAAATCCCCATATTCAGGTGGAATGTGCAATGCGGGCACTTGGTTTGGACTTTCCACCGAGGTCGCCCCTACGGAAACACCCAGACATCGCCCCTCACACTGAGCAGACCACTCCTTAAGAGCTCTCTGTTGCCACGAAATGGCAGGGTTATGGGTACTTAACCAGGGAATTCCCAGCACCACCGGGTACGCAGGAGAGTCAATCAGATACAGCTGAACAGTCTCCTCATGACCCCCCTGCGTACACATCCTAAGTGGCACTGTGACTTCCCTAATCAACCCCGACCCCAACGGGCGGCTATCTAAAGCATGAACGGGAAAAGGATCGTCGACAGGCAGGAGGGGAATCCCTAATTCTAAACAAAACTTCCGGTCAACAAAATTCCCAGCTGCGCCTGAATCTACTAGCGCCTTAAGCTGGGAATGAGGTGCAACCTGTGGAAAACTAACAGGTAAACAAAAGTGCACAACAGAGAGCTCTGGGTAAGTGGGGCGTCTACTCACCTGGGAATGCCCCCCAGTGCGTGGCCTGTCGTCCCCTCCTCCTGGAGACCCTCCCCAGCACCTGGCCGCAGTGTGCCCTCCACGGCCGCAGTTGGTGCAGGGGACAGCCCCCCTCGGGCTCCTTCTCCTCCTTTCTCTAGCGCCAGCACCCCCGAGCTCCATGGGGCTCGGCTCGGAGGTGCCGGAGGATGGAATGGACGGACCCCACTTGGAACGTCCACGGGTGGCCAGCAGGGTATCCAGACGGATGGACATGTCGACCAACTGGTCGAAGGTGAAATTGTAGGCTACATCGAAAATGGTCGATGAGGGCCCGTTCATTCCACCCTGCATCTGCCGCTAGAGTCCGGAACTCCAGGGCGAATGCCTGTGCGCTCCTCCTCCCCTGTCGGAGGTGGAATAGACGCTCGCCCGCCGCTTTGCCCTCAGGTGGATGATCGAACACGGCCTTGAAGCGACGGGAGAACTCCGCGTAGGAGATGGTGGTGGCGTCTATCCTCCTCCACTCGGCGTTGGCCCATTCCAATGCCTTGCCCGTGAGACAGGAGATGAGGGCGGAAACGCTCTCGTGTCCCGAGGGCACCGGGTGTACAGTGGCTAGGTAGAGCTCCACCTGTAGGAGGAACCCCTGACACCCGGCAGCTGTACCGTCATACGCCCTCGGGAGTGAGAGCCGAATCCCACTGGGTTCCGGGCCTGGGACGGGCGGACCGACCGATGGTGGTGGTAAGGTAGGTGGAGGTGTGGGTACCCCTCTGGCCTCCAAACGGTGCAGGGTGTTGATGACGTCCTGCAGAGCCGTCCCCAGTTGTCGGATCTGGTCATCCTGGCCGCGGACATGTTACTCAAGCGACCCAGGTGCTGCTGCTCCTGCTGATTCCATATTTAAGGTGTGTAATTCTGTCACGAACTCTGATGCGGATGTGGTGCGAATCAATAGCAGGACACAGGAGCTCAGTTAATCCAGACTTTACTAGATAATCCAAAATGATAACACGGGTCAAACAACCCGGAGGCGAAACATACGCCACAGTGCGTAAAGTACTCCCAAACCGAACTGCGCACGAACAATAGTGCGACGGTAAAACAAAGAGAGTCTAGCAAACAGCACTGCACCAAGCGACAGGAAAACAATTACACACAACACAAGACAGAAACCACGAGAACTTATAGGACACATAATCAACACTAAACATGAACAGGTGTACTAAACAGACCAAACCAATCAAACATAGAAAACAAAGAACGGTGGCAGCTAGTACTCCGGAGACGACGACCGCCGAAGCCTGCCCGAACAAGGAGGAGGAGCAGCCTCGGCCGAAACCGTGACAACCTTACAACATTACAACAAACCAGGCTTAATTTCTATCAACATCATGCAAATCATTACATGTGGTAAAAGCAAATTGCAACTGAAAACGTGATGAGCTGTTTTATATGGAAGCCCATACCCGCCACCAATTCTTTTTCATAAAATGCCTCATGATTTGTCAATGTGTACAATTAGTCTGTTCTTCAGTCTGATCAACTGTAGCCTGCTGATAACAACCACAGCTGCAGGTAACCTAGAGAAGCCTACGCGCTCTGATCCCATCTGGGCCTGGCCAGGGGAAACGTAATGTCAGGTTTTTATATCTTAATCTATGTACTTATAGCCTAAAATAGGCCCAATATTTGTGTTCTGAGAAAATGTGAATGTCATCAAATTTGGTTTATATTCAAACTTCGGGTGGCTAGGCTACCTATACAATCAATAATGATGACATGCTGTATGAGTATATTTTTAATTACAGATGCAAAGGCCTACACCCTGCAACCCTCCATACAGCCAGCTCAGCCCTGTAAGTTTTATTGTCCAATCGCAATTGTTGTCTCTTGCCTGTGTAAAGGGTTTTAATGTTTTCATCCTCCCTAGGGCCAGGAGTTTTTTCTTTAAACCATATGACCTGATTAGAAAAATAATCGGGTCCCATCATAGCCCATATACAGCTGATTTATTACTATTTCATATGCTACAACTAGGGTCAGGAGTTGGTTAGGTTAGCTTACTACCAGATCAGGAAAAACTCTGGGCCCCAGGAAAACAATTTCCCCCCCACCACTCTGGGACCTGTGGTGCCACCTCTGAAATCTCCACACAATGTTAGAAATGAAAATAAAACATGTTGTATTTGAATGATCTACATTTGAGGTTTTTGGTGGTGGGGATGGACTTACATAGTTTTACGTGGTTCGGTGCAGCCGGCAGCTACTGCGTCAATTTCAGAATGTAACAGGTTGTTACTGCAATTTCAGGTAAAAACTCAATAAAACAAGCCTCAAATATCAGGAAAATGTCTATATATTTCAGCTGTTTCAAAAACATTGCTCTTCTATTACCATTTGTACTGTAGGAGTGTTGGCTCAACGAGACAATTCTGTTTACACTGCCCTTCTTCAAGGGGGGCAACTGTCAGGCGAGTGTCGTGCGCAACCTCCGGAGGTAGCGGTCGAGAAGTAGCAAGTACGCAAGTTTACATTTGAGTAATATGTGTAGCCGACAATATTTTTTAAATGTAGTAAGTGTGATGAGGCTCTTAGGAGGGAAATTGTTGGTAGGCTGCTGCCCTAAACAAACAAACTGTGTGTCTCTGTCATACAGAAGGTATACTCTCTACTCCACGTCAGGATGGAGTGTCTCTGCATGCGTGCCTGTGTGTCAGTCAGGGTGAGAGCCAGGGAGAGGCGGGGCGGGGTGGGGAGGGTGTACTCTCTACTCCACTCTTCAACACCTCTAACCCCTGCCCTAGGAGTGAACTCCAGATCATGAGATAGGAGCCTTGGCAGCTAGCATACCTTTCAGCAGAGCATCAACAACCTGTCTGTCCACCTACACTCTGAACATTCCTTCTCCTAACCCCCGTCAACCTCCTCGTCCCCACTTCTTCCTCTTCTCTTCCCCTCTTCCTCCTCCTCCACTTTTCCCCCTCTATCCCTCCCAGATATGTCTGTACTCACACAAAACCTGTTTAAGCAGAGAAAGCACAACTCACACAAACATGCTAGCATACTAGCACATTGACATACTGTACATTAGCTGACCTCTGACCCCAACGACTGGAGGCGTGATTGTGTGTCCTCTTTCTTATATGTTGCTCTCTTAGGATTATTTTCTCGGCCTCACCTAGTAACCTAAGCATCCTCATTTGATTTAAATAATTGCACATTGTATATAATAGTTATATAGAAATATAGAGCGAGTATATTGATTATAAACTGGGTGGTTCGAGCCCTGAATGCTGATTGGCTAAAAGCCCTGGTATATCAGACCGTATACCATGGGTATGACAAAACATTTATTTTTACTGCTCTAATTACATTAGTAACCAGTTTATAATAGCAATAAGGCATCTCGGGGGATTGTGATATATGGCCAATATACCACGGCTAAGGGCTGTGTCCTAGCACTCCGCGTTGCGTCGTGCGTAAGAACAGCTCTTAGCCATGGTATATTGGCCATATACCACACCCCCTCGGGCCTTATTTCTTAAATATGGCGTGCCAGATGATCTTGTTCAATCAATCAATCAAATGTATTTATAAAGCCCTTTTTACATCAGCAGATGTACAGTGCTATACAGAAACCCAGCCTAAAACCCCAAACAGCAAGCAATGCAGATTTAGAAGCACGGTGGTTAGGAAAAACTCCCTAGAAAGGCAGGAACCTGGGAAGAAACCTAGCGAGGAACCAGGTTCAGAGGGGTGGCCAGTCCTCTTCTGGCAACCTTATTATTTGCTGTTAGTGTGTTGTTTTCCTCCGGCCTCGACACACATTCACAGTAGCACTAATCTAACTCTAGACTCTACAACGTGTGTTATGCAAGGGAAAGCTTTCCCCTGTCGGTGTTATGCAAGGGAAAGCGTTCCCCTATCGGCTAATCCGGTCAAGAATGCAGACAGAGGAAGAGATTGAACTCGTCTGAGGAGTTATAGATACGCTCAATAAGAACAGAGGTTGAGCATGCTTTACGTAAACACAGACACAGTGTAGGCCTTTGAGCCTGTGGGACGGGTTGGGAACGAAGGGGCTGGAGGGCTGAGTCAAGCCTGAGGTGAAGAGGGTTGGATCAGGGTTGGGGGGAGGGCATGGAAGGGTTGGGCCTAGGCCGTTAGGGGCAGGACTGTTGGACCTGTGTGTT